>NC_057801.1:318844645-318972813 GCF_018294505.1 Triticum aestivum | reverse complement strand
CCACCGCCCGGAGCCTCCGCGCCCGTGCCGCCTCGCCGCGGATCCGGTCGGGCCGGACCGGATCCGGTCGTCCCCGACCTCCCCGGCCTCATCCCGGCCTCCTCCCCGAGCTCCGATCGTCTTCCCCATCTTCTCCGGCGAGCTCTCCGGCGAGATCCACCGCCCGTTGACTTTTTCCCCGAGGTTGTTTTTCTGCCAAGTCCCGTATATTTTGACATTATCATGCCATGTTCGTCGCATCGTATCTCTGCATCTGTAGCTCCGTTTCGTGGGTGTAATATGTGAAATTGTTCGCCTCGACGAGTACATAATTTCATTCCATTGCATCATATTCATTTTAGTTCATCTTGATGCCTGAATCATCGTTGCAAGAGTGCATGTTGCTGTTAATCTGCTGAAACTGTTATAACATGCTCATTTGTCATTTTTGCCATGTTTGATGTGTGCATCCTATGAGGTTGATGTCTACATGTGTTTTGAACTATGCCATGCCATCTTTCCAGGGGTCTATGCCATGTATTTTTGTGATCAATGTGGTGACTAGCACAAGCATGCAAACTAGGCCTCGTGATGTTGCTGATTTTTGTCCCTGTTCTGCTGTTATTTTGATGCCATGTAAACATGATGCTACAGAGAGATCCATGCATATTTTGAGATACTTCAGTAAGGATGTTTTGAACATATGGTTATTTTCTATCCATTCATGCCTCTGTTTGCAATTATGGAGTAGTCTAGCATGTCATTTTCGTGCTCTACGTTTGCTTCAAAATGTTTCCTGGCAGATTGTTTACATGTTATTCAATTTTGCCAAGGTTGTTGTTAGTGATCCATGCACCCTATGAACTTGTTCTTGCCATGCTTAGCTTCATAAACATGTCTTCTTACTGTTGGTTGCCTTGCCATGCCATGTATTTCTATGTGGTGAGTGGTTCAAGCTCACCAACATGCCTTCATAATTCTGTTTCTGCCATGTTTGAATCTGTAATATAACTTGCCATGTTTACATGGGTGCCATCATATTTTCTGATCCTTTTTGGCTCATGGTCAGTAAGGGAATTTTGATCTATGCAATTAGTAGATTCATGCCATGACTTTGTTTACCATGTTAAGTTCCTGTAACATGTTGTTTGATAGCTCTGAACATTGCAACCTGATGTTATTTTCTGCAAAGTCTGAACTTATTATTTGCAATCTTGCCATGTGTGTTTGAGCATGTTCTAGTGATTTCTGGAGATAGCTCAATGTTCATGTTTTGTTATGCTTTACCTGTACATCATGTCCATGCCTTTTGTTATCATATTGTGGTGCTGTAGCATATTGTTTTGATGCTTGCAATATGCCTAGTTGCTGTTTTGGACAGATTGTTGTTATGACTTGTATAGAGTGTATGTGTTGAACCGTTGCTCCGTTTTGAGTGTGCTCTATATGAAACTTGCTTGATTTTGCATGTAGTTTCATATTATCATGTTGCATCCTTGTTTTGAGGTGTTTTCTTGATGTTTGTATGCATTTTGCATCAATGCCATGTTTGACTTGTTTTGCTCATATCGTCTAGGCCGTAGCTCCGAATTAAACAAACTTCATATGTAACTTGACTAGAATCTCGTGTAGATCATCTTTGTGCATCTTAACTTGCTGTTTAACAACTTGAACATAATGTTTATTCAGATCTGGACCTATTTCGAAATATGCATATGAGGACTTACCGGAATTGTTATATGTTGTTCCCGGCCTCATTTAAACTTGCTTTGATGTGTTGTTCTTGTTTGCATCATCTCTTGCCATGAGTAGCTTCATGTAGCTTTGTCATGCATCATACTTGTTTGTGCATCATGCCGTGTTCTTGTGTGGTGTGTTTACCATGTTGTGCTTCTCTCGATAGTTCCTGTTTCGTTGCGATCGTGAGGATTCGTTCGTCTATGCTTGGTTCGTCTTCATGGCTTCATCTTCTTCATGGACTCGTTCTTCTTCCTTGCGGGATTTCAGGCAAGATGACCGCTACCCTGGATCTCATTACTATCATCGCTATGCTAGTTGCTTCGTTCTATCGCTATGCTGCGCTACCTATCACCTGTTTATCAAGCCATCCCAAATTGCCATGAACCTCTAACCTTTGACACCTTTCCGCAAACCATTGATTGGCTATGTTACCGCTTTTGCTCAGCCCCTCTTATAGTGTTGCTAGTTGCAGGTGAAGTTGAAGATTTCTCAATGGTGGACAGGATTTTGGTTGGGATATCAGAATATCTCTTATATTATTAATGCATCTATATACTTGGTAAAGGGTGGAAGACTCGTCCTTATGCCTGGTGTTTTGTTCCACTCTTGCCGCCCTAGTTTCCCCCATACCGGTGTTATGTTCCCGGATTTTGCGTTCCTTACGCGGTCGGGTGATTTATGGGACCCCCTTGACAGTTTGCTTTGAATAAAACTCCTCCAGCAAGGCCCAACTTTGGTTTTACCATTTGCCTCACCTAGCCCTTTTTCCCTTGGGAGTCGCGCTCTCGAGGGTCATCTTTATTTTACCCCCCCCAGGCCAGTGCTTGTCTAAGTGTTGGTCCAAACTGAGCGATGTCCGGCGCCCCCTGGGCAATCAGGGTCTATGCCAACCCGATGTCTTGCTCATGCGGTGTGCCCTGAGAACGAGATATGTGCAGCTCCTATCGGGACTTCTCGGCACAGCGGGAGGCTTTGCTGGTCTTTTTTTACCATTGTCGAAATGTCTTGTAAACCGGGATTCCGAGTCTGATCGGGTTTTCCTGGGAGAAGGTATATCCTTCGTTGATCGCGAGAGCTTATCATGGGCTAAGTTGGGACACCCCTGCAGGGTATAATCTTTCGAAAGCCGTGCATGCGGTTATAGGTAGATGGGAATTTGTTAATGTCCAGTTGTAGATAACTTGACACCAGATCCGAATTAAAACGCATCAACCATGTGTGTAGCCGTGGTGGTCTCTTTTCGGCGGAGTCCGGGAAGTGAACACGGTTTTTGGGTTATGTTTGATGTAAGTAGGAGTTCAGGATCACTTCTTGATCATTGCTAGCTTCACGACCGTTCCTTTTGCTCTCTTCTCGCTCTTATTTGCGTATGTTAGCCACCATATATGCTTAGTCGCTGCTGCAACCTCACCACTTTACCCCTTCCTTTCCTATTAAGCTTTGCTAGTCTTGATACCCATGGTAATGGGATTGCTGAGTCCTCGTGGCTCACAGATTACTACAACAACAGGTTGCAGGTGCAGGTTATGCGATGATCATGACGCGAGAGCGATGCTTGCTTGCGTTGAGTTCGTCTTCTGCTTCTTCGATGAGGGGATAAGTTCCAGGTCGGCAGCCTGGGCTAGCAGGGTGGATGTCGTTTGAGTTTCTGTTTGTGTTTCATCCGTAGTCAGATGAGGATCTTATGTATGATGATGTTGTATTCGTGTGGCATTGTATGCCTTTTGTATGTATCCCCATCTATTATGTAATGTTGATGTAATGATATCCACCTTGCAAAAGTGTTTCAATATGCGGGTCTATCCTTGGTGGGACCTTCGAGTTCCTTTTGGATAGGGTCGCATATTGGGCGTGACAAGTTGGTATCAGAGCCTCGACCGACCTTAGGAGCCCCCTTGATTGATCATGTAGTTTGGCCGTTGTTGAGTCTAGAAAAAAACTGTTTTCAGAGTCTAGTTATATCGGAGAGTAGGAATTCTATTTACTCCTCAGCCCCTTCGTCGCTCTGGTGAGGAATCTTGAGTAGGTGTTTTGAATTACTCCTCTTCCCCTTCAAATTTTTCTTTAGGTTCACGCAGTTGGGTTTCCGATCGTTGGTTCTCAGCTCTTTTTATCCGGTGCATTTCTCGTCAAGTCGACTCGAACCTCTTCATCTTTGCGAGTTCAATCCTCAGTTTGCTCTCAACGAAGTTATTTCTCTATCCTCAGTTGTTTTCTTTTCCCACCCGCCCACCCTTTTTCATATCAGAACCGGAGTCCGTAATCGAGTATCCATCCTACTCGTGCGAAGTCTTTGCTTTCTTTCCTCAATGCTTTCAACCGGTGTCTTCTCTTCAAGTTATTCATCGTTTCCCCTTCCAAGTTGTCTTTGTTTTCCCGCCCTCCCACCCTTTTCTTCCCGGAGTCTCACTCTCTCTCGACCATCTATCTCATTCGTGCGGAGCCTCTTCAGTCTTTCGTTAATTATTTCAACCGGTGAATTCTCGTCTCGGTGGACATTCTTCATCTCTTTTCTTCTCCGGTGGTTTCAATAGAAGTTTTTCGTTGTCGATCGTATTCTTTCCCTCGGCTCAAATATTTCCCTTTGCTCGTTCGCCTCTCGCCAGTTTATCCTTCCGGAGTGTTCAAGATATCTCAGGAGATTCGTCTGTGTTCGAATTAATTCGTGGTTGTCACCTCATTCAAATATCTCAATTGTTCCGGTGCATCATCTATCTGTTCAACATACCTTTTCAATGGTGTTTTTCTCTTCAGTGGGCCCTAACCCACAGGTCTTTTCCCAGGATCTTACCTGACTCTTCTAATTCCCCCGGAGTGATTCTCAATTCTTTCAAGCGTGACGTAAGAATGGATTCCATCAGTCACAGGCCTTCCCTAGATCGGTTTCAAATCATTTCATTGTTGGCTCAACCTCTCTGCTTTTCTTTCTACCGGAATATCTCAGTAATTCTGGTGGAGTTTCTCGTCGTCATTTGAGGATCGAACAAGAGTTTTTCCATCTTGCCCGTTCTCTCGAAGTTTCGTGATTCTAGCTTCATGTTATCCTCTCGATTTATTCCATTTGTCAGATATTCTTTCTTACCATCCGGAGTATTTCAGGAGTTGTTTTCCCATTTCTTTAACCGGAGGCCATCATTCCAGTTATCATTCTCTATTTACCGCGGTGCTTCGTTCAAGTATTCCTTATCAACTCGTTGTCTCTTTGTTCTTTTGCATCTAAATCCCCTCGAGTATATTTGTTCTTTTAAGTCTTCCTGGTGATTTAGTCTCTTTCATCAATCATTTTCGAATCCTTACGGTGGTTCAATCATATTCTTTTTCCTTTGTTATTCATTTGTTCTTTCCAATCCTACCAGTGGCTCAGGAAGACCTTCTCAAGTCTGCGATATGTTACTTCTCAATCCTTTTTCAAGAAGAATAAGTAGTATGCAAAATCCATTGTTGGTCATCAATTTAATTTGATGAAGGATAAGCATACAATAAATCTTATTCTTATTTCATCCAAGTGATTAATCACTTCCTTCGGAGTTTGTTCTTGCTGAATAAATTCTAGTTCCAAGTGTTTCATCTTTTCTTTTCCGGAGTTCAAATTTCCTCGGTCATTTTGTTGGAACCTCCATCTAAATCATCGCAAGGCTCATCTTATTCTTTCATTCTTCAATTTTATCTCGTCATCCTTTTGTTACCGGAGTTCTTCATGGTGGTTCTTCATGATTAAATTCATTCTACAAGAGTTCATCAAGATTCTTGTTGGTGGAGTTCAAGTATCCTTCTTCTTGCTTCTCGAGGTGCAATTAAATCTTCGTATTATTTTGAAGTGGAGTTTTGCATTTCTTCATTCTTCTCAGCTATTTAATCTTTTCCGTTTGTGGCCGGTTATCACCTTATGATCTTAAGATGTTACCTATAAGACCACAACAAGGTTATTCTTTCGTTGTTGATTTTCTCAACAACTCCGTTCAACCTTTCCTTCTAAGTTCTTTTCATTCCATTCTTTCAATTCTTCCGGAGGCATTGCGTTGTTTATCTCATCAAGTGCCATCCCATCTTGTGAAGTTCCTGTTCTATTCCTTCCATTTTCAGCCGGAGTGCTGCCTAAATTCTTTCAGTCTTATTTGTTTCTTATCTCGTTCTAACCGGAGTGGTTTCATAGTCTATCCGATTCCGTGAGCTTTCAATTCTCGTCATTCTCGTCGTTCCTCTCTTATTCTCGAGTGCTCTCGATTCTTTGCTTCTTCTCTTCAGTTCTTGTTTCACCTCTTCCTTTTCCCTTCCGTCTCGGTCCTAAGATCTCGGGACGAGATCTCTTGTTAGTGGAGGAGTGTTGTAACGCCCCGGATCCGATGCGCCAGGTGTCCGCCAGTTATTCGTTGCTGTTGCCATGTCATTTGCTTGCGTGTTGCATTTTGCCATGTCATCATTTGCATTGAATTGCATTGCATACGTGTTCATCTCATGCATCCGAGCATTTTCCCCGTTGTCCATTTTGCAATCTGGCGCTCCTATGTCCTCGGCGTCCCCCTCTTCTCTCTTTTCGTGAGTAGGTGTTAAACTTTCTCGGAATAGCCCGAGGTTTGCCAAGCGGCCTTGGTATACCACCGGTAGACCGCCTGTCAAGTTTCGTGCCATTTGGAGGTCGTTTGGTACTCCAACGGTTAACCGGGTAACCGTAAAATCCCTCTCTCTTTGCAGCCCAACACTCCTTCCAAAGTGGCCCAAAACCCATCTAACTCCCCTCCATGCTCTCGGTCGTTCAATCACGATCGTGTGGGCGAAAACCGCTCCCCTTTTGGACTCTCCTAGCTCCCTCTACCTATAAAAACGTCCTCCTCCTCCATTTTTCGGATCAAAACCCTAGCAAATCGCCCTCCGCCGCCACCGGACACGTCCACCCCATGCCGGACACGTCCGCGCCCGCGCCCGCAGCCAACCGTGGCTTGCCATGTGTCCCGTCGCCGTCCCGCTGCGCCGCGGCCCGCCGGGGCCCATTCGGGGCCCGCGGGGCCCGGATCCGCCGCCGCCGCCGCCCGGGGTCGCCCGCGCCCGCGACCGGCCGGTGCTCGCCTCCACCGCCGCGACCCGGAGCTCGCCTCTCCGTCACCGCCGGCGACCCTCCGTCTCCTCCGCCGCGGGGCTCATCCTCCGCCGCCTGCCGCCTCTGCCGGTCGGCGCCGCCTTGCGCCGCCCCTCCGGCACCGGCCCTGCCGCGCCTCCGGCCGCCGCCTCGCCGACCTCGCCGTCCGCCGCCCGGAGCCTCCGCGCCCGTGCCGCCTCGCCGCGGATCCGATTGGGCCGGACCGGATCCGGTAGTCCCCGACCTCCCCGGCCTCATCCCGGCCTCCTCCCCGAGCTCCGGCCGTCTTCCCCATCTTCTCCGGCGAGATCCACCGCCCGTTGACTTTTTCCCCAAGGTTGTTTTTCTGCTAAGTCCCATATATTTTGACATTATCATGCCATGTTCGTCGCATCGTATCTCTGCATCCGTAGCTCCATTTCGTGTGTGTGATATGTCATATTGTTCGTCTCGACGAGTACATAATTTCGTTCGATTGCATCATATTCATTTGAGTTCATCTTGATGCCTGAATCATCGTTGCAAGAGTGCATGTTGCTGTTAATCTGCTGAAACTTTTATAACATGCTCATTTGTCATTTTTGCCATCTTTGATGTGTGCATCCTATGAGGTTGATGTCTACATGTGTTTTGAACTATGCCATGCCATCTTTCCAGGGGTCTATGCCATGTATTTTTGTGATCAATGTGGTGACTAGCACAAGCATGCAAACTAGGCCTCGTGATGTTGCTGATTTTTGTCCCTGTTCTGCTGTTATTTTGATGCCATGTAAACATGATGCTACAGAGAGATCCATGCATATTTTGAGATACTTTAGTAAGGATTTTCTAAACATACGGTTATTGTCTATCCATTCATGCCTCTGTTTGCAATTATGGAGTAGTCTAGCATGTCATTTTCGTGCTCTACTTTTGCTTCAAAATGTTTCCTTGCAGATTGTTTACATGTTATTCAATTTTTCCAAGGTTGTTGTTAGTGATCCATGCACCCTATGAACTTGTTCTTGCCATGCTTAGCTTCATAAACATGTCTTCTTACTGTTGGTTGCCTTGCCATGCCATGTATTTCTATGTGGTGAGTGGTTCAAGCTCACCAACATGCCTTCATAATTCTGTTTCTGCCATGTTTGAATCTGTAATATAACTTGCCATGTTTACATGGGTGCCATCATATTTTCTGATCCTTTTTGGCTCATGGTCAGTAAGGGAATTATAATCTATGCAATTAGTAGATTCATGCCATGCCTTTGTTTACCATGTTAAGTTCCTGTAACATGTTGTTTGATAGCTCTGAACATTGCAACCTGATGTTATTTTCTGCAAAGTCTGAACTGTTATTATTTGCAATCTTGCCATGTGTGTTTGAGCATGTTCTAGTGATTTCTGGAGATAGCTCAGTGTTCATGTTTTGTTATGCTTTACTTGTAAATCATGTCCATGCCTTTTGTTATCATATTGTGGTGCTGTAGCATATTGTTTTGATGCTTGCAATATGCCTAGTTGTTGTTTTGGACAGATTGTTATGACTTGTATAGAGTATGTGTTGAACCGTTGCTCCGTTTTGAGTGTGCTCTATATGAAACTTTCTTGATTTTGCATGTAGTTTCATATTATCATGTTGCATCCTTGTTTGGAGGTGTTTGCTTGATGTTTGTATGCATTTTGCATCAATGCCATGTTTGACTTGTTTTGCTCATATCTTCTAGGCCGTAGCTCCGAATTAAACAAACTTTATATGTAACTTGACTAGAATCTCGTATAGATCATCTTTGTGAATCTTAACTTGCTGTTTAACAACTTGAACATAATGTTTATTCAGATCTGGACCTATTTCGAAATATGCATATGAGGACTTACCGGAATTGTTATATGTTGTTCCCGGCCTCATTTAAACTTGCTTTGATGTGTTGTTCTTGTTTGCATCATCTCTTCCCATGAGTAGCTTCATGTAGCTTTGTCATGCATCATACTTGTTTGTGCATCATGCCGTGTTCTTGTTCGGTGTGTTTACCATGTTGTGCTTCTCTCGACAGTTCCTATTTCGTTGCGATCGTGAGGATTCGTTCCTCTACGCTTGGTTCGTCTTCGTGGCTTCATCTTCTTCATGGACTCGTTCTTCTTCCTTGCAGGATTTCAGGCAAGATGACCGCTACCCTGGATCTCATTACTATCATTGCTATGCTAGTTGCTTCGTTCTATCGCTATGCTGCGCTACCTATCACCTGTTTATCAAGCCATCCCAAATTTCCATGAACCTTTCCTATGTAAACCATTGATTGGCTATGTTACCGCTTTTGCTCAGCCCCTCTTATAGCGTTGCTAGTTGTAGTTGAAGTTGAAGATTTCTCCATGGTGGACAGGATTTTGGTTGGGATAACACAATATCTCTTATATTATTAATGCATCTATATACTTGGTAAAGGGTGGAAGACTCGGCCTTATGCCTGGTGTTTTGTTCCACTCTTGCCGCCCTAGTTTCCGTCATACCAGTGTTATGTTCCCGGATTTTGCCTTCCTTATGCGGTCGGGTGATTTATGGGACCCCCTTGACAGTTCTCTTTGAATAAAACTCCTCCAGCAAGGCCCAACTTTGGTTTTACCATTTGCCTCACCTAGCCCTTTTTCCCTTGGGAGTCGCGCTCTCGAGGGTCATCTTTATTTTACCCCCCCCGGCCAGTGCTTGTCTAAGTGTTGGTCCAAACTGAGCGATGTCCGGCACCCCCTGGGCAATCAGGGTCTATGCCAACCCGACGTCTTGCTCATCCGGTGGGCTCTGAGAACAAGATATGTGCAGCTCCTATCGGGAATTGTCGGCACAGCGGGAGGCTTTGCTGGTCTTTTTTTACCATTGTCGAAATGTCTTGTAAACCGGGATTCCGAGTCTGATCGGGTCTTCCTGGGAGAAGGTATATCCTTCGTTGATCGCGAGAGCTTATCATGGGCTAAGTTGGGACACCCTGCAGGGTATAATCTTTCGAAAGCCGTGCCTGCGGTTATAGGCAGATGGGAATTTGTTAATG
The DNA here is from genome assembly GCF_018294505.1 of Triticum aestivum. Taxonomy (NCBI): domain Eukaryota; kingdom Viridiplantae; phylum Streptophyta; class Magnoliopsida; order Poales; family Poaceae; genus Triticum; species Triticum aestivum. The sequence continues at coordinate 318,963,000 of NC_057801.1, read as the reverse complement.
TCCGGTTGTAGATAACTTGACACCAGATCCGAATTAAAACGCATCAACCGTGTGTGTAGCCATGATGGTCTCTTTTGGGCGGAGTCCGGGAAGTGAACACGGTTTTTGGGTTATATTTGACGTAAGTAGGAGTTCAGGATCACTTCTTGATCATTGCTAGCTTCACGACCGTTCCTTTTGCTCTCTTCTCGCTCTTATTTGCGTATGTTAGCCACCATATATGCTTAGTCGCTGCTGCAACCTCACCACTTTACCCCTTCCTTTCCTATTAAGCTTTGCTAGTCTTGATACCCATGGTAATGGGATTGTTGAGTCCTCGTGGCTCACAGATTACTACAACAATAGGTTGCAGGTGTAGGTTATGCGATTATCATGACGCGAGAGCGATGCTTGCTTGCGTTGAGTTCTTCTTCTGCTTCTTCGATCAGGGGATAGGTTCCAGGTCGGCAGCCTGGGCTAGCAGGGTGGATGTCATTTGAGTTTCTGTTTGTGTTTCATCCGTAGTCGGATGAGGATCTTATGTATGATGATGTTGTATTCGTGTGGCATTGTATGCCTTTTGTATGTATCCCCATCTATTATGTAATGTTGATGTAATGATATCCACCTTGCAAAAGCGTTTCAATATACGGGTCTATCCTTGGTGGGACCTTCGAGTTCCTTTTGGATAGGGTCTCATATTGGGAGTGACACTCCCTCACCCTCCGTTCCCAAATATAAGTCTTTCTAAAGATTCCAGGAAGTGACTACTACATACGGAGGAAAATGAGCGAATCTACACTCTAAACTATGTCTACATACATCTGTATGATGTATTCCATTTGAACTAGTATCTAAAAAGGCTTATATTTATGAACGGAGGGAGTATATGGCATTTTTTATTCCAGTCGTAACGTTTTCACTGTAAGGTGGGGCCGCAGTTGAGCAAAGCCACCCCACCCACCGGGCGTTGGCCGAGTTTAGAATTAGAAGAGCGAAACGAGGGAGTAGAGCTAGCTGTAGCAGGGACGCTGTTGTCAGATGGGACTCGTGTTTATAGAATAGGAGTACTGAGCACTCATGCCTCTTTTTTTTGAGGGAAAAATTAGTCGTATGTCTAGTACCACTAGTTGGGTGCGTGCGACCTATAGCTATCATCACTTTAGGTCTCCTTTTTGAACCGCGGCTACGCTTCACAGTACATAGTTTTTCACGCCTTTATCCTCTGATATGTACTCCTAGGCTATTTCCACATGCTCCCATTCGCCGACATGTGGGACATAGAGCATCTGGGTCGTAGTGCATGCACGACTCGGAGCATATGTCGGGGTACTTTACATTTCAGACCTCACGAATTACATGCAAACCCCCCGCAGAAGAATAAATAAATGAATTAATTACTACATGAAATCAGATTATTTTCATGGAAACCGGATCACGTTCATTAAATTTTGGACATAACACGTTTATAAAACATGACCGGACCTAAACCAGTCTAAGGGCCTCTTTGATTTTTCCCGCAAATAAGGGCCTCTTTGATTCGCAGGATACTGAAAACACAAGAATGGGGAAAGTATGATGGCGATGAACCGAGACGAGGAGAACTCTAACTCAGTTAGAGGTTAGAGTTAGATTCTAACCCTGAACTAACTCTAAACCAAAGAGGTGTATGGATGGCAGGGTTAGATTGACAATAAATGCTCTATCTCAATCATTTGACTACTTTGGACCCTATTTTTAGTCAGACTAAAATAAGTCCCTTGGATCCAAGCACCCTCTTGGTGTGGCCGGCTCTTCTGTGGCCTCCTCCCGCTCACAATTGACATAAACGAACCATCTATACAAATCAAGCATGCAAAACATGATAATTTTTACTTTTTCCATACAAATGAGATATCCCACTTAAACATTCAAGTCGTCAATCAAGCTTCACAAAATAAAAAATCACTTCATGAAACAAAGAATGAGCTAACTCATCACGGAAGTCATTCACGATAGGAAGGGAGCCCGGAGCCCCTCACGCACCGAGGGAGGAGCACGCCATCGTTCCTCTGGAGGAAGGCTCTGTAGAGCCCAAGCCCCGGGAACCCCTCTAACGCCGGCCCTTGCGAGATGAGGTCGACACCGGCATGGGTAGCAGGACCGCTTGCCGCCGACTGGGAACTTAATCTTTGGGCCTCTAGAAATAATGCAAGCCTGTAACTAAAATATGTAGAAAGGTGAACTGAATCTTTGGGCCTCTAGAAATAATGCAAGCCTGAAACTGAAATACCTAGAAAGGTGAACTGAATCTTTGGGCCTCTAGAAATAATGCAAGCATGAAACTAAAATACCTAGAAAGGTGAACTAAATCTTTGGGCCTCTAGAAATAATGCAAGCCTGAAACTAAAGTACCTAGAAAGGTGAACTGAATCTTTGGGCCTATAGAAATAATGCAAGCCTGAAACTGAAATACCTAGAAAGATGAACTGAATCTTCGGGCCTCTAGAAATAATCCAAGCCTGAAACTAAAATACCTAGAAAGGTGAACTGAATCTTTGGGCCTCTAGAAATAATGCAAGCGTGAAACTGAAATACCTAGAAAGGTGAACTGAATCTTTGGGCCTCTGGAAATAATGCAAGCCTGAAACTAAAATACCTAGAAAGGTGAACTGAATCTTTGGGCCTCTAGAAATAATGCAAGCCTGAAACTGAAATACCTAGAAAGGTGAACTGAATCTTTGGGCCTCTAGAAATAATGCAAGCCTGAAATTGAAATACCTAGAAAGGTGACCTAAATCTTTGGGACTCTAGAAAGATTTATTACCTCCTCAAGCAGCATCAAACAATTCCATGTGTGCACCACAAATCTATAGCAAGTTTGATCAGGATCTACTTTTCCAAATCAGAATTTGCGCTAGAGCAAGCAAGATCAATGCCGTGAGACTGAGAAGGAACGAGCAAACTCACCCCTCTCATGACCTCCCTGGTAGATGTGCCACCATCGCACACAACAGAGGGAGAAAAACGACTGGTGAAGGGGGAGCGGGGCGACCTTCGATGGCCGGAGGGAGAGGGCGGGTGGAGTAGGGCGGCGGAGGCCGAAAGGAGAGGGCGGCCGGAGGAGAGAGAGGGCGAGTGGCGCTTGGGCGGGCGGCCCTATGGGGAACATAGAGGAGTCGTGCGACATGGGGGGAGCGATCTGGTTCGGGCAGGTGAGATTTTTTAGTTCTCTTTTAGTGGGCCCGAGGATAACTAACCCAATTAGAACCTCTCCACTGGGCTAGTTTTTTTAGCTAGGTTAGAGCAAACTAGCTCAAACTAAGCCCTCTTCTTTCGATAATTTGAGGCTATTTCAACCCAAACTAGCTCTAACTCAGGGATCCAAACAAAGAGGAGTGTTACTGTACATGCTACAGTGTGGACCGTAGCACATTGTTTTTATGGCCATATCACCACATTGTTTTCTACTGCTGGTTCACTAGGCTACCGTGGTTCGCACTACTGGTTCACTGGGCTACCGTGGTTCGCACTCCTCCGACCTGAGTAGTAGTATAGTACTAGTATACACCGCATCATTCTTTGCTCCTTCTTACTACTCCGACATGTGGGAGAGCCAGCATCCGGGTCGATGTGTCATGCACCAGATTAGAGCGTGGAACGGAAGGGGGGCATCACCCCGGTCGGAGCGCCAGTAATTCATGACTATAGTGAGTGGTCATATCACAAGTCTTTCCAGCAGTAACGCGCCGTCAAATCGCAGAGCCCCACTCGCTCACCCTCCTCGCCTCTCTGTCAAACCGCCTACCCGCGCGTACTGCCCGGGAAAAGCCCCGCCCTCAACTTTTAACTACACGAAAATAGTTCGAGCTTGTTCATTCTATATAAATACAGTATTTATTGTATGTTTATTCACCCATGGGGTTGTTCAATGAATTGAGGGGTGGGGAGCACAAGTGAATAATACTACCTCTGTCCGGGTTTATTGGTCCACATTGTATTTCGTGCCAAATTTTGACCGTAGATTAAACTAAGAAAATGTTCACGCATGTCACCAAACATTATATTTTTCAAAACTATGTTCAAATACGAATCCAATGAGATAATTGTTCTTGACATGCATTAACATTTTGTTAGTTAAATCTTTAGTCAAAGTTTGGCAGAAACTATAAAAGGGATCTATAAACCAAGACAGAGGTTGTACTGTAGTAGTAAGTAGGAGTTGTAGAGTAGTCACCTTAAATAGAGATTTTCTTTTCTTTAATGCCACGTACACAAATTGAAATGCTTGTTTTGGAGAGAAAAAAGATAATCACCCCACTATATATGGACGCAGGGGCCTGAGCGCTTGCTTTACTAGGGTTGCTCTCTTCATTTTCTCATCCTCTCCAGATATAAACAAGACAGCAGTAGCGACATTTTCTCTCTGCTCACCACTGGACACAAATCCGGCCGGATCCCTTCGGCCGGTGTGTGTAGAGGACTAAAGGGTGCATCGTTCACGCAGTCATCACCGCCGAGGGAGGAAACCCACAGCTGCCGGAGGGGCCTGATCCTCTGCTCGTGTCGTTCCCTCCGACATAGCGCCGGCTCGGGAGGTCCTCCGACCCTTCTTCCTCCATGTCATATTCTCCATAGATCCGACCTGCCGCCGCCGACATCCCGGCGACCCTCAGGTATAAGTTCTTCGAAAGCGGCCTTGCTCTACTGCCCCAGCTCCCCACGTGTCTGCATGTGCATCTTTTTCTACTCCCATCAGCTCTTCCAAAGCCACCTAAATTTTTAGTATTATTAGAGGTAAAGCTACTTCATGCATTCGAATCTAGGGCTTTGTTCAAACAACAAAGAAAGGGGTGAAAGTTGTAGCCTGAATCTAGGACTTGATTCAAAGAGGAAATAATATGGTGAAACTAGTAGAGACCGGATACCCAACCGGTCTCTTGGTCGAAAAGGGAAATAATGGGAAAACGCAGTACAAACTGGATAAGGAATAGATCTATTATTGGTTGAAAAAAGGATAGAAAGTGGCGGCTGGTGGACAAGTCAACAGAGTATGTCCAGGATTAGATTTGCTGCCATCACATAGTAAATGGTCTCCAGGATTAGATTTGCTGCCCTCACATAGTAAAAGGTCTCAGAATTAGATTTGCTGCCCTCACATAGTAAAAGGTCTCAGGATTAGATTTGCTGCCCTTACATAGTAAAAGGTCTCCAGGATTAGATTTGCTGCCCTCACATAGTAAAAGGTATCCAGGATTAGTTTTGCTGCCCTCACATAGTAAAAGGTCTCCAGGATTAGATTTGCTGCCCTCACATAGTACAAGGTCTCCAGGATTAGGTTTGCTGCCCTCACATAGCGTGAACAAGCTCGTCATCACCACTTTATGCCTCCTTGTAGGTACATTGTGCTGATGCGTCCACTATTGCACGTCCTTATACCAACCTTTTGCTGTTGTTAATGTAAGGGCGCATGTAAAATGAAGCGATCACACTGTTACCTTAGGGACATGTCTAACCAGTGTTATTGTTAATCTAATGCCTCCAGTGATAAGATGCAATTAAACTATGTTACAAATGACACTCCTGCTGTTTTCCCCAGTATGATAAGTAAGTTGCTCCTTTCCGCTGCTGAGTGTCCTGGTGTCCAAACGGTCCCATGCCCTTAAACCAACTCTTTAGCTGCTGTTGATTTACTATGTCTGGTAAACAAGCAATGCCACCATTAAAGTAATCCCATATTTGAGGAATCTCATTGTTGATCGTAATGCTTCTGGTAACATGAAGCATTGCTGACGTTTTAAAATTGCTACTGTCCTTGCGTGATTGCCATGAACATAATTAAGATGCTTCTTTTCATTTTGTATATGTTTCGTATATTCCTATTGACCACCAACTGTTTATTTTCTATCATTTTGTGCAGATAGGGATATCCATTTCACCTTGTTGCTATTGTGACCTTTTGGTGAATTGCACAAAACACTTTTTTATGAACGAGTGTCTTGTGCAGTTCAACTAAAATTTCACGTGGGCAACATCTCTCAATTTTGGTGGAACTACACAAAATGGTGATTGGAGTTTCCAAAATCTCCGTCAAGTTCTGCTGGTAATCTCGTGCAACATTTTATTAGCCTTTGCAAGATGGAGTCGTCACTGTTACCACAATGGCACTTTATTTAGTGGAACTGCACAAAAGGATAAGAAAATTATAGTTGCACCTTACATGAGCCGGACAGCCAACCTTAATGTTCCTCAATTTTAGTGCAACTACTAAAGAAGAACCTGCCAGCTCACAAGAGCAAGTACTTCTTGCTAGCTGAATGATGCAATCTTTGCTTCATTTTAGGTGAACTGCAGAAAAAGGCGCATGAATTGAATCATGGAACTCCAGGCAGACCTCATCCAAGTAGAGCCAGAGGTTGAGTTCAAGGAGGCCGCTATTAAAGAGAAATCATGCTCTCTTGTCTCCTTGTTTGTGCTGTGCAAACATGTTGTGTAAACAGGAATACTCAACTACAGATGTTGTGATGGTCAAGAGCATTCGCCAAGTTCTTCAATTGTATGACATGGCTAGCCAAGATGGATTTAATCCCGATATTCACTTTTTCAAAAGGCTCTAATGGGTTGGTTTTGAATCTTGCAAGCTAGGAATCAGTGAGATGTGTAGGCATCTTTGTTGTACTTATTATTTGAATCTTATTTGTTGGTTCTGAATCTTGCAAGCTGGGAATCAATGAGATGTGTAGGCATCTTTGTTGTACTTTTTATTTGGATCTTATTTGTTGGTTCTGAATCTTGCAAGCTGGGAATCAATGAGATGTGTAGGCATCTTTGTTGTACTTACTATTTGGATCTTATTTGTTGGTTCTGAATCTTGCAAGCTGGGAAACACGGCATGATGATGCAGAGGACAACAACCATAACAAACATTTCAAACTTGGTAGTATTATCTTTGTGAAAGTGCGACAAATGTGCTGATCGTGTGCATCGTGAGAATAATAATTCTAATTGTTGTGCATGTTGATCCTGTGGCACTGATAGAACAAGCGAATGCATTGCTTCTTTTAAGTATAAATTTCTATTAAAGCTAATTAAATTTAAGTAAAGTGACCACTAACTTCTGTTATTACAGTACCAATACAGACCCGCTCGTGAACCGACGTGTGGCCGGAGTAGGTTTCTTAATGGAGGCGTTTGAATGCGCCGAGGGTGCATCTTCTACCGGGCGTGCAGCAGACAAGGGAGGGGTAGTAACTATTGTCGCCTATACACACTCAGCTTACTGTTGAATCCAGTTCTCCAAGAGCTAAAAAACGAACTGCTGCCACTGCCTACACATATTTGTTCACTCGAAGAGACTCCAGTGGCGATCCGAGGGGTGAGCCTACTGGATATGGACTTCAGCAAGGAGTTCCCCTTTGAGTTCGCCGTTCAGTCCAATGGATGCACCAAGTTGAATGTGATGTACACCAACGATACGGACTCGGTGAAGCTCTGCCTCGCCTCAGTCGTATGGATGCACCAGGTTCTGGAGCATTCGCCCGTTTCATCGGCAGCGCCGACTGCCTTTGCTACGGTGGAGAGAAGGAAGAACGCGACGATTCGGCCATCTGGTGCAACAAGCTTGTCGACATCCAGAAGCAATACAAGATCATCAACAACGGGCAGGAGAAGGACTCCATGGTTGACCTTGCTGAGACCATCATCGACCCCTGATATGCCAACATGAAAGAAGACGACCTGAACATGTGGGAGGTACCTCTGAATCTAGCATACATAACCTACGCGGCCAAGGACGCATACGCATGCTACGACATGTACAGGCAGATCTTGGACATCAGGGCATGTCTGCTTCCCGTAACCGACGAGTACACGGACAGTCGCAGCGTCATGATCAAGCATGCCAGGAAGGTCTAGATGTTGTACTTTATCTGTTTATAAGCACCTTTATCATCTGAGTGTTTCATGCATTAGCCTATGTGTCGTAATTATCTGTTTTGTTCGAAATATTTCTATTAAGAACCCATTAACCTGATTGCTTTTTTAGTGGCTATTTGCTTATGTATGTAAACTAGTTCACTTGTCCGTAAAAAAATAGTTCACTCGGCTGCCGTGCTTTGAATCTCCTTCCTCCGAACATATTCCTCTCCTCAGGTGGACCCAGCAGGTCTCTGAATTTTCTCCCACTTTCTTTGTCGATGTAAACTGAGTTTTCTCCCAGTACTTTCCCCTAGAACCAACTCAACTGTCCCACGTCTAGCCTAAAAAAAATAATACCCCACGTACTATTAACTCATCAAATTAAAACGATATTTTATTTCGTAAGTTGAAAGTTCTTACATAATAATAATAATAATTGTTTATATATAACTTGCCAAGTTAACTCCTAGTGATTGCGTGCATAAGCTTGCAAAGATTTTACTGGCGTGCAATCATGTGTTTATGTTTTTATAGCATTTCTCCGTCTAGCCCAACATAATATTTTCACCCAGCCCAGCAAGTCCGCGGATTTCAAGAAAAATGCAAATGGGATTTAAACGGGCTGCATAGATGGTACATCATTGTTTCACCCAGCCCACCAAATGGACTAAAAAACAAATGGACTGGCTGACATGTGGGCCAGTAGGTCGAAGCCTAAGAAGGTGTTGGATTTACATCCAACAGATGGCATTCTTCTTCAATGTCTCGTCTTCTTCCCCCACCGCTGTCGGAACCGCCTGCTCCAGTCTTCGGCATCCAACGGCGTTGTTTTGCGCTCCTTAGCGAAACGCTACCCCGCCGACGGCCAGGCCATCCCTCCACTCCGCACCTCCTGTTATTCTCTGCCGAGTGTAGGCCCACCCCGCACCCGAACGAGTCAAGTTTCCCACTCCTCTCCGTCTGCGACTCCACTACCGCGTCTTCCCCATCTCCGAGTCATTCCAGTCTGGGGCCTCACCTCGTCCACCGCCTCGGTGCGCTCGGTGCAGCGTGGTCAACATACAAGAGTAATTGGAAGAGGACTGTATGTGGAGAGCTTGACGGTTGGGACCCACGAGGTCCATGGTCGCACGCAAGGAAAGTTCCTCCTTATTACGCACTGTACGTGGGAAGGGCTTCTGTATTTCGCGAAAAAACGTTCCCCCCGCTGACAGGTCGGACTCACCAGCTATATCTTCGCCCGCAAGGAAGTGCCTCCTTATTACGCACCCAAAAATGAATACCCCCTGCTAGCTGGGACCCACCATAGTGGGTGGCTGACTTGTGGGCCTACTAAGTTGACGAGGACGGAGGGCTTTGTCAACTTAGTCAATATGAACGATTCTAGCTCCAGTGACCGTACGATGTCCATCCAACGGCCATAGTGCTTCTTCAACCTCTGGTCTTCTTGCTCTAGCCGCCCAAAGCAGCGCCATCGTGCCGCGTACTCCTTCCTCTCGTGGCCGGCTATGATGCCGCGGAGGCCTCACCGCCCCTACTACTCCCACCACTGGCCCAGGGTATCCCTCTACTCACCCACACCCCCTGTTATTCTGCGGCGACGGCAGCCTCACACCGCAGCCGAACCAGTGAACCCTCATACTCCTCTCCCCGTGGGCATCCACTGCCGCGTCTTCCCCGGCTCCGTGTCGTCCCCTTCCTAGGCCTCTCCATTGTCCACCGCCTTCGTGCTCTCGGTGCGGCGTGGTCAATGTGGTCAACGACCGACTTCCATCGGAAGAGTACTGTACGTGGAGAGGCTGACAGCTGGGTCCATGGCCATAGCCTAGTTTTTTGTGATTTGCCAAGTAAGTCGCTTTGTCAGGCCTGTTGGGCTGCAAATCTTTCAAGACGAGGAGAGCTTCATTCGGCTGGCCGAGAAAATGGCCTATCTGTAATGAGAAATGGGCTGTACATTTTTAAGACACATCAAACCGGCAATTAGTTTCAAATATCTTTTTTTTCATTTCGAGATTTTTATGCGTGGAGAATTTGTTGGATTTTATATTATATACATTTATTTTTAAAATCAGTTTGAATGTGAGTCGAAATTTCGGGATTAAAAACAGTTCAGACCGCACCGAAATATGCAAAATTTTGTATATTTTTTTAATCGTGGCCATAATATGGGCTGTAATGCTAACAAAAATAATATGGGCTCGAAAAACATCTTAAGAATTAGCAAATGGGCTGTAAATTATTAGAAATAATTGCAGATGGGTTGTATGCTATTTTCCACAGATTTGAGGCTTTCCTAAAAAAAGGTTGACACGCAAGCAGTGGCTGTTGGATGTCCATCCAAGGGTCGTCGTGCTTCTTCAATCTCTGCTCTTCCTGCTCCAGCCGCTCAAACAAACGCCGGCGGGACTGCCTGCTCCCTCCTCCCCGCGACCATTTGTGCTGCCGCGCAGGCCTCACCGCCCCATCGTACTCCCATCGCTGGCCTAGCCATCCCTCTACTCACTCACACCTGCTATTATTCTCCGGCGACGGAGACGAACCAGTAAACCCTCGTACAGTCGTACTCCCCTCCGCGTGGGAAACAACTGTCGAGTCATCCCTACCTCTATGTCGTTCCATTCCTAGGCCTCGCCGTCGTCCACCGCCCTGGTGCTCCCGGCGCGGCCTGGTCAACGTGGTTAATGACTGACATGCATCTGTACATGGAGAGGCCGACAGCTGGGTCCACGACCGCACGCAAGGAAATGCCTCCTTATTACGCGCAAAATAATGATTCCTCCAGCTGACATCAGGGACCCACCGAAAGGGCCTCTGTATTTCGCGAAAAAAATGTTACCGCCACTGACAGCTCGGACCCATCAGCTATATCTTCGCACGCAAGGAAGTGCCTTCTTATTACGCACAAAAAAATGAATACTCCCCTGTTAGTTGGGAACCAGTATAGTGGCAGGCTGACTTGTGGACCTACTAAGTTGACGAGGACAGAGGGCTTTGTCAACTTAGTCAATATGCACGATTCTAGCTCCAGTGACCGTACGATGTCCATCCAATGGCCATAATGCTTCTTCAACCTCTGGTCTTCTTGCTCCAGCCGCCCAAACCAGCGCCGGTCGTGCCTCGTGCTTCTGACTCCCGTGGCCGGCTGCGATGCGGCGGAGGCCTCACCGCCCCCTACTACTCCCACCGCTGGCCAGGCCATCCCTCTACTCACCCACACCCCTTGTTATTCTGCGGCGATGGCAGCCTCACACCGCAGCGAACCAGTGAACCCTCATACTCCTCTACGCATGGGCATCCACTGCCGCGTCTTCCCCGGCTCCGCGTCGTCCCCTTCCTTGGCCTCGCCGTCGTCCACCGCCCTGGTGCTCTCGGCACAGCATGGTCAACGTGGTCAAGGAACAACTTCCATCAGACGTTGACTGTACGTGGTGAGGCTGATAGCTGGGTCCACGGCCGCAGCAAGGAAGTGCCTCCTTATTACGTGCAAAATAATTATTCCTCCACCTGACAGCAGGGACCCACCGGACGGGCCACCATATTTCGCGAAAAAAACGTTTCCCCCCAGACTGCTGGGACCCACCAGCTACACCTTCGCACGCAAGGAAGTGTGTCCGGGCAAAAAAACGATTCGCCCCCCTGACTGCTGGGACCCACCAGCTACATCTTCGCACGCAAGGAAGTGTGTCCGAGCAAAAAAAACGATTTGCCCCCCTGACTACTGGGACCCACCAGCTACATCTTCGCACGCGATTTGCCCCCCTGACTACTGGGACCCACCAGCTACATCTTTGCACACAAGGAAGTGCGTCAAGGCAAAAAAAACGATTTGCCCCCCCCCTCCCCGACTGCTGGGAGCCACCAGCTACATCTTCACAGGCAAGGAAGTGCCTGACAGTCGGGACCCACCTGGTCGAAGCGTACGTAGCGTTGTCATTCTGGTCGCGAACGTGTACATACAGACTGGTCGATGTAGAGGCGCGCACGTAGCATGCACACGTACGTACAGTGGCGAGGGTGCAAGAAAGGAAATACGGCCACGTACGTACATACGGGCAGGGTCTCGAACGCCTACTCGCACATACGTACATGGCTGGGTCGGAACGGAGAAACAACGTCGTCGTCGTGTTCACGGGGAGCCAACCGGCTGGGTCGGAACGGAATGCGTGGTCATGTTTATCGGGAGGGCTTGGACGGAACAGGAGATGGAAACGAGGCCTGGCGTACCGCAGAACGGAGGAAACGGCCTTGTGTTCGACCGGCCACGTTTGGAACGGGGTCCTGTTGATTGGGAGGTATGTGGCGTACCGCAAAACGGACGAAACAGACCTCCTACGGTCGAAACAGGGGTCCTGTTGATCGGGAGGGGTGTGGTGTACCGCAAAATGGACAAAACGGACCTCCTACGGTCGAAACGGGGGTCCTGTTGATCGGGAGGGGTGTGGCGTACCGCAAAACGGACGAAACGGACCTCCTACGGTCGAAACGGGGGTCCTGTTCATCGGGAGGGGTGTGGCGTACCGCAAAACGGGACTCCACATGATACTGTTCAGCTCCACCGTCGACCTCCTCCAGCCTCCACGGGCTACCGTTGACTTCCTCCAGCCTCCACGGGCTCCTGTTCATCCAGCCTCCGCCGTTCGCTACTCCACCGGCTACTGTTCAACCACCCCTCCACGGGCACCCCTCCACCGTCTACTGTTCATCCAGCCCTCCACACCACGGGGTCCTGTTCAACCACCCTCCACGGGCACCCCTCCACCATCTACTGTTCATCCAGCCCTCCACACCACGGGGTCCTGTTCATCCAGAGGCAGCGCCACCGCTCACTGTTCATCCAACCCCCCCCCCCCCCGCAACGCTCACTGTTCATCCAATCGATCAGCTTCAGTTAGCAGCAGTAGCGAAGGAATAGCTCCATCGGGTTCAGTTAATAGCCATCGATTGATCGCTTGGGTTCAGTAACGCGTAGCCTGCCGTGCAATTGCTCGGGTTCAGTTAGAGCCAACGCCTCGCACACACACGCGTATGTGTACGAGAGAAACACGCATCACTCGGCCCCCGACCTCCCACCGTAACCGGCAACTCCCCGAAATTTTCCTCCCCCTCGCTTCTACCACGGTTTTTTCCGTCATGGACGGCCCAAAGAATGTCATGCATCTGCGTCTCCTGCCCGCCCAGGACAAAAAGCCCATTTTCTGTCATGATTTTTTGTCATAGAAGTAGGATCCCACCACATCTATGATGATACCGGGTTTTGTCACAATTATCGTCATAGAAGTGTCATATGTATGACAGAAAAAAATTCGTTCGGCCCAAAATGTCACGGATGTGTCTTTTTTTTGTAGTGAAGGCGCTGGACGAGAACAAACCTCGTGAAGCAGTGCCTTATTTCTACCGAAACTACTAAACTAGCCCAGTAGCCAAGTGACACTACCCGGCCGTTGTTCCGCCCGGGTTCAATTCCACCTGATTCAGGGAAAATATCTCCAAATTTTTGGCCTCTACTATTATTGACATGTGGGTCCCCATTGTCATCTACGCACACCACCACAAACACTTGCCAAAACTTCGTCCCTCGTTTTCTCTGTTCTTCGCACACTTGACATTGTGTGGGCATTTTGAAGATAGCATATCTTTTTGACTGTGCATCATATGAAGATGTGCTATTCATCAATCTTGATCAGCATGATGTTAACTGGCTGGTAGTTCCATTTTTGACCATGAATAAAACTTCCAACATGGGGTTATCCCTATTTCAAAAGGGCGTGTTAATATAAATGCTCTACCTTTGAAACTTGCAGTTTCTTATCTGAAACTAAAACTTGCAATTTCTTATCTGAAACTGAAACTTGCAGTTTCTTCTCTGAGAATCACATTGTCTGCACTTTTATATTCCTATGAAACTACATTTTTTAAGTGCTAAAAATAGATCTCTAGAATTCATAAAATACTTCATATGCTCAATACTGCAAGTCTGAAATTCAAAAGACATTAATATCTGAAAGTACTCTCAAAATACACAACACAAAACACAATTCACAACCTGCGAATACTGACAATCCTAAGCTCCTCCTGACAATTCACAACCTACCATACTATTGGGCTGGGGGGGCAGTCCCTCCTATTCCTCGACGGCAGACAGCCGCCCCGTGAGATGATGTGCACGGCGAGGGAGAGGATGGCGGGGAAGCATCCTCGAGCCAACTGCTTTTCTCCTCCCGCAGTTGGGTTCGGTCGATGAAGACTCCACCGGCTCTCTCTGGCACGACCCTCACAAAAATGGCACCCTGTAGATGCTCGATCCTTCAACCTCTGGTGGATGCTCCATCTAGGATCGATACTCCCACCACCGCTCCCTCACAATCGGATTCGGTGAATCTGTTTGCTCCATGGCCCAGAGGAGCAGCTCTATGTACTCCCGCGCGACTCCCTTTGGGAGTATTGCCCCCTTTTCGCTCTGTTGCAGATATTTTGACATGGATGTCGCTGTGACCGCTAGTTGGTCCTTGTTGTCAAACCAAGACTGTATCTCCAACATCCTAGCTAGCTTCACAGGGTCGCCGTCTGCAATCCTCACGTATCGGTTGTACTCCTCCATTGACCTATGTCTCCACAACACCTTCACTCGCCGGCGGTGGGTTTTGAATGGAAGAGGAGAGGAGGAGCATTGGTTTTGTATTAGAATGGGAGAGGAGCAACGCTGGTTTTGGATTGGAACAAGAGAGGAGGGCGGTGGTTTTGAAATGGAAGAGGAGAGGAGCGGCGCTGGATTTAGATTGGAAGAGGAGCGGTGGTTGTTTCAGAGGAGAGGAGCGGCACTGGTATTGGAAGTATTTTTTTTATTTTGCGTATTTTGGGTCAAAGTTTGACCACGTACTGTATTTGACAAGCAAAATCTGAATGCATGTCACCAAAAATTGTATTGTTTGGTTCATATATGAATGTACTTTCAAATTGTATAATTTTTGCAACGTATAACATATATTTTATTTGTGAAAATCATAGTTAATTATGACCTAGAATAAAAGGGAGACAAGTTAATTTGGGGTCGCTTTCTTAATTGAAGGGTATACTGATTTTGATTTTGATCTAGTCACAGCGCGCCGGCCCTATCGTCCAATCCTAAATCACTGCCGCACGCTCCTCTCCCTCTTCTACATTACAAAACCACCTCCTCTCCTCTCCATCATCTCCATTCCAAAACCACTGTCTCGCCTCTCCCTCTTCTCCATTGCAAAACCACCCCCTCTCCTCTCCACCTTCTCCATTGCCAAACCATTGTCTGGCCTCTCCCTCTTCTCTATTGCAAGACCACCGTCTCTCCTCCCATCTTCCAAAGCTAGCACCAGAACTCTTAGAAAGACATCTATGGAGAGGATGCATTAGATAATTGAGCAGATCACCGCCGGCGACCACGCAAAGTTAGCTAGGTTGAAGGAGATCCTTACTTGGTTTGAAAATGAGCGGGAGATTTCGAGGACAGTGAGGGCCATGTGGCAATGAATACAAAAGAGCGAGACGACGACGATGAGGGCGGCGATGTACTCCTCGGCGGCAGTCACGCCACAGTCCTTCGAGTTCATCGAGTATCTCCTCTGGGCGATGGAGCAGACATATTTCCCGAGGCGAAAGTCAGGCGGAGGTGGTGTGCGTACATGTCAGAGTTCAAGCATCCATAGGATAACGAATTGATCAAGTATAGTGTGCCGTTCGGGAGGGTGCAGAGTCAGCTGGGGCCACAAGAGTATTCATTCTTCCACCACAAGCGGAGGCCAGATGGCGCGGTGTCACTTCCCCGCCGTTCTCCATGGTTCCCTCGACGCTCGCCTCATTTCAATGGCGGGGGTAGGCTTTAAGGTAAGCTTCGCACTAACCTAATCTTCCATCTTCTCATGCTTACAATCAGTGCGACGGCTAATCAAAATCATGTTTACAACCAGTCTCTGAGTACTACGCCAATCACCCTAAAATAGCTTTGGACCTTTGGGTCAAAGTTGTGACATTGTGTACAAATAAAGGAAAATAGATTGGTGCTTCTTTCAAAAAAGAGTGCTCCCTAGAAAACTGCCAATATAAGCTACTAGTATTTGGTTAGAGGATTTGCTGCCGAGAAAGATCCGTCCACAGAGAGTGCCACACACCCCATTGGTGGTGGTGGATGCCAATGCATGCATGGAGCATGGTTGGTGTCGTTAATTTTTACTTGGCACACCTCGCACTCTGCATATATGTCAGTTCCACCAAAATGCAGCTGTATAACCCTGTTTGCACACATAATGAAAAAGCATGATTACATATAGTGGCACTAGTTGATGGAAGATACATTAATAAATAGAAGAAAATATTGTGATAGTATCATAGTATGCCATGCTGCGAGGGCGAGATGGGCCCTGCGACGCCTCATGCGGTAGGTCTCATACTAGAAAACAACCAAATTCTCCCCGATACACCTTCTTCCAGTGATGAACATCAGTGTACAGCGGTAGTACAAGGAGGGGCCTTGAGACATTCCAATGTCTATTCTTGTGCAGATCAACTAAAATTAAGCACCCCAGTTTGCAGAAATGCTTAAACATTAACAATGGGACTAGTTGGTTAAACATATACTAACAAAGAGAAGCACTTTCTTTACCTACATTGGAAATGAAAACATAGAGAGGACACTCACTCTATTGTAACTGTATTATTACTTCATTTTATCAGTGGCACTAGGGTCGAGTAGGTGGCAAACAAGGTGTACCAAGCGTCGCAAGGATGGAGGCCGGGGGTGCTTAGACTGGGATGCTGAAGCTGGCTCTTTCAGTCCCTATCTTCCCCCCCTAATGTTTCTGTGGTAGCATTTGGGTTGTAATCCAAACTTGGTCAATCTGGTGCTGCATCCCCCTACCTGCCTAGTTTATGTGGCGAACTTGTCTCCTGCTAGTACTCATCCAGTTCTAGTAGTAGTTGCATAACTGCCCGTTTACACTGAGATGTTGTCGGATAATGGTTCTCTATGGTTGGGTTTCTTTAATGAAATTAGAGGGAACCCCCTCTTTCGATATATAAAAAAAATCAATAGTACTAGCGGTGCCAAAACATTGCCTCAAATTAATAGTGCCACTAGATTAAGGTCCAAAATAATAACATTACTGCTTCAGCATGGCAGTACCAAAACAGTAGCACAAGAGCAGACTCAACATGCAGGATCTTTGGAAAACGGTCGGACCAAAAAGGAACATACCTCGTGATGGGAACCATATCTACAGTCAACACCATCGTAGAAGGGATGACACCAGTCACCAACATGGATGATTCAATTCATGGGACCTTTTTGTGCAGTTCACCTAACATGAAGCAATGTCCCATGAGCTAGGAGTTTCTTCTTCATTTTTTTAGAACAGGCCTCTAGCCCCGGTTCCATTTCCATCAGAAAATGAAACCCATAGATCTTCTTCTTAATTAGTTGCAATGAAATTGAGCAACATCAAGGTTGGTTGTAAAGCTCGTGGAATGTTCAACCATAATTTGGATATCATTTGTGCAGTTCAACTAAGATCAAGCGTGAAATGTATATCTCTGTTTGCACAAAAAGGTGGAAAGGAGGGTGACTAACAAGTGATGAAACATACATCAAATGAAAAGAAGCATGTTCCTTATCTGAATGGCAATCCTACAAGGGTAGCAATTTCTAAAGCAGGAACATTGCTAGATATTAGTGTGGGCATTAGGATTAACTATGACAACCGTTAAGTAGGACATTACTTTAATGGTGCCATTGCTTCATTTTACCAGGAACATTACATTAACAGGTGCTACAGAGTTGGTATTTGGGAACGGGAGAGTAGCCAGACTAGGACAGTTGCATTTCTAACAAAAAGAAGCAACTTATCTTAATGGGAAATTTAGCAGGACATGAAAAACAGTGCCATTGATTCATATTACTGGAGGCATTACACTAAAAACAACATTGGTTTAACGTGTCCTTACTTTTAACAGTCCGACTGCTACATTTTACCAGTGGCATTACATAAGAGGGGCTCGGGCAACAAACATCATAACAGGATATCTGGGTTGGTCCCATTTTTGTTCGATATAGCCACCTTATACTGTGTGAGGCTAGCAAATCTATTGTTGGACATACTCTGTTGACTTGTCCCCCAGTCCCCACTTTCTTTTCTTTTTCAACCAACAGATCGGGTTTATTTTGAGTTTGTACTAAGTTTCCCTTTATTTCCCTATTAGACCAAGAGACCAGTTGGATAGCCAGTTTCTTCTACTTTTCGCCCCATTATTTCCTCTTTCGACCAAGTCCTATATTCAGGTAACAAATCTTCCCCCACCCCCAGCCCCTTTCTTCCTTGTTTGAACCAAGTAGTACTAGATTCGAGTGCATGAACTAGTTTTACCTCTTAACAGTAAAAATTTAGGTGGCTTTCGAACAGCTGATCGATATTTTCTACGAGGGGTCCTGAGAAATAGTAAAATATACAAATGCAGCGATGTTAGGAGCTGGGGAAGTAGAGCAAGGCCGATTTTGAAGCAAGTTATACCTGAGGGTCACTGGGATGTCTATAGGTGGGCGGCGGGAGGCCAAATCTACCCACACTACGATAGCAAGGAAGAAGGGGTCCGAGGCCCTCCCTAGCCGGCGGTGCCTGGGAGAGAACGACAGGGCACGCTGCTCGGGATGCGCTGGCAGTGGGTAAGAGTCATCTTCGAGGACGACCGTGTGAACGTTGCACCTTCTCACCTTCCCCGACGGAGAGGATCCGGCTGGATCTATGACCAGCGGTGAGCAAAGAGAGAGTGTGGACACCGCTGTCCTGTTTAGATCTGGAGAGGACAAGATAGTGTGAACAGAGCAACACTAGCAAGCAAGTGTGGAGGCTCCTGCTTATATAGTGGAGTAGTTTTCTTTTGCCTACTAGAGTCGGCTTGACCTCGTCAATGACTGTCGAGAAGTCTTCATGCACGTGCCCCGGAGGCGCAGTTGTCGTCATTTTGATCTGAAGCACCGGATAAACATATAACACGAAAAAAAGCCACATGACAAGAAACCATAACTTCACTGCCCCAAGGAGACAACATGAATCCCGACGGACAAACTGGACGAGGATCAAAGCTCAATTAAAGATAAACTCGCAGAAAAGTGGTCCATCGATAGATGTTCTAATTAACATAGCCGACTTGACCTAGATGGTAGCCGAGTAGTCTACGTGCATGTGCCCCAAATGACCAGTGCCTTCGAGGAACTCAGTTGTCGCTGTTTAACCCTCGCAGTGATCCAAAGCACATGACACCTAATATTGCGAGATGACAAGAAACCTTTTTTAGATTTCTCATCAGAACTACAACCCTGTACAACACAGCTTGCATGATATGTAGACGATAGCCAATCCAGCCGTGTCTGCTAGAGTCTGGTCACATGCATGGACGAATTGATCTTCCGTATCATGCAGGGATCATCTGGTCACCGACGGCTGTACAACACTGATCTAGTACTATCACTCGTCTCTCTCTTCTATTAACTCACCCGACTTCCGGGGTCGGGGAGTGTGCCTATGGTCGGTTCGCAATTGCGCGCCCACATGTGTGTGCAAATGTAATATGACGCGCATTCAATTCGGAGAGCGGCATGCCAGACCGACCGACTGTCTGGCGTGCGACGCGAATGCATTGGGCATGTTGTATACTCCGTACATGTGTACTACTATTATCTTAAGGCTTTGCTCCCTCGCACAATCCATGGATACAAAATTATATTTAAAAGTCGAGGGCGGGGCTTTTCCCGCATGATAGGAAGGGCAGTTCCGCCTAGT
The DNA here is from genome assembly GCF_018294505.1 of Triticum aestivum. Taxonomy (NCBI): domain Eukaryota; kingdom Viridiplantae; phylum Streptophyta; class Magnoliopsida; order Poales; family Poaceae; genus Triticum; species Triticum aestivum. The sequence goes on along the minus strand of NC_057801.1, from coordinate 318,943,324 downwards.
TGGTTTGACAGAGATGCAAGAAGATGAGGGAGTAGGCTGCTGCAAACGTAGGGCTGTGTGTTTTGACAGCGAGTTACTGCTAGACAGGTGGGGCCCCGTGATTTGACTTGCCTTTATCATTTTAACTGCGGTGCTATGACCAGCGTGAGTCTCTTGATTCCTGACCACCTCCATGGTATACATGTGCCTCTCCCAATGCTCCACAATGTAGAGCATGGTTTGCCAGCTGCTGGTGCTGCATGAATATACAAACATGCCATGTCATCAAAAGTTAGTAGTATTATTTAATAGTCATACAATAGGGTTGGCTATATGGTTGGATATAAGGTTTTTCGCACTTTCTCTCTATCTCTCTCCTTGTATTAAATGCTTTTGTCTAGGAGCACGTGTAGAGGCTGGCTCTTGCATGAGAGCCCACTCCTCCACTTTTTCCATGCCTCTCTCCTCCACATATGCAAGAAAGCCATGTAAGCGGGCTTATAGCTCACTATTGTACTTGCTCGTATACGTGCTAAGCCTGCCACATAGGCATAGAGTCTGATGTGGCAAGTTAATTAAGAAGAGACAGACTAGTTTGGTGACCCCAGGAAGAAACGGTGCTAAGCGCGTGTACCTAGGTGAAAAGACAATTTTGAGTCTATAGCTAATTAAATGAAGCAAGCTTAGAGCATCTCCAACAGGTTGTATGTTAGTCTTGTTGGTAAAATGTCCATGTCATCAACCAAAAAGCTATCATACAACTACTCCAATAGGTTGTATCTAAGTTATCCAATAGATGGTGAGAAAATAAATGTGATTGCTCTCTATTTCACCTTGGAGCTTGTGCAAATGTTGTTGGTTAATCTACATACAACTTTGCTCTCTATTTGACATTGGATCTTGTGCAAATGTTGTTGGTTAATCAACATACCACTTTGCTCTCTCTCCACATTTATTACATGCCACATCATCACTATGTCCTAGGTGGAAAATTTACCAACATCTATCTTACAATTGTTGGATATGCCCTTAGCAACAAAAAACTAAGCACCTATGCATTGGGCACTTGAGGTTCTAAGCCATTTAATGCCATTAGCACCTCATCTCAGCACCATTTCATTGGAAGAGGTCACTCCTTGGAAAATGCAATAAATACTACGAAGAAAGAGATAGAGAGAAGTAAAAAAAATACTCTTATAGCCAACCTTATAGCTAACCTTGTTGTATGAGTGACTAAGTGATGACTATGTATGACATACTAACATCAGATATCCTAATGCACCGTGTGAAATCTCAAGGGAGCGACCACGTGAGCGAGTTGACGGTCGTGGTAGGCGCGACCATGGTACGGGCTGCTAGCAGCCCTTGGATCTGAGATCGAATGTTGCGTGCTAAGTTGCTGAAACTTTGCAGAATAACCCTCCAGGATAGGATATGCACCCATAGATCTAGAATCACTCCATGCAACCGTTCAATCTCAGATCCAAGGGCTCTCGGAAGCCCGTATCATGGGAGCATGGAAAGCTTCGTATCACTTGTAATTTTCATGACGCTTGACGTCCGAACACGCAGATGCATGAAGCCATTTTATTGGGCTTCGAGTAGACATGACATCTAATTGGGCCCCCATAGTACTGTGCATGAATCCATTTATCCACCAGGCAAGCCACTATCCTGCCGTTCGCACGCCCCACTCAACATTTTTACAATCGAAAAACCGCTAGCAGTTCGCTCCTACTTGTCCCCGGACGTCCATTAACATTACGACAGTTTGCTCCTAGTCGTCCCATCCTTTCACATTATGGTAGTTCCACTAATCCTAACCCTCCTCCCGAATCCATGGCATCCCAAATCTCCATGATCGGCGGTGAGTACAAGGTTAGAACCATCACCAGCGATGAGTTCGATGTCATCTACACCCGTTCTTCCGCGACGGTGACAGGATGCCTTGCTCGCTTCAGACGCATGTTTGAAAAGTCAAATGATGAGTGGGTCGCTGGGCTAGATGTTGTGTACACCACAGCCCTGGAAAAAGAGAAGAATCTAAAGGAGGAAGAGAAGATGAAGCCCACCCTGATCCAGGTTTGCGTTCATAACTTATGCTTGGTCTACCACATATGCCATGCCGACATTGAGTGCGAGGAGTTTAAGAACTTCCTCGCAGGTGGCCTATTCAAATTTGTTACTATAGATTTTATGAACAACAGAACAATCATGGGTCAGATAGGCCTTGTTGTAGGCGAGCCCTTCGACCTCTAGAAGAATGGGTTGGTGCCCCCCCACCCCCCGTGCTCAGCCTTCAGTGCTGACCTTGGCACGAGCCATGGTTCATCCTGCGTACGGTAAACTTAAGAAACCTCCGCCCAAGTTTCATAGTGCATGGCAATGGAATGTACTAGATATAGACCACTTCCACTACGCTGAAATGGATGCCTACCTTCGTTTCAATATCTACAAGTGTTGGATGAGGAGCAAGAGCCAAGTGTGTGGTTCAAGCAAAGAAGTATCGGCCAAGAGGAAGAGGGACAAGGACGAAGTTGAGCACGTGGACGAGGAGTCTGAGTAAGGTGGCAGTGTCGTTGCTCATGGTGGTTCTAATGCAGTGTCTACTGGATTAGTTGCTTAGTTTAATTTCAGGGGTGCTTAGTTTTATTTGAGGGGTGTGTTGTGATGAGCCCCCAGCAGAACTATGTTACTCGTTACTTTAACTCTTCAGTACGTACATACTAGTATTTCTTATAGTTCATCTTGTAGTTGGTAGTACTACCACTCGTTTCTTCACATTATATGCGTACAATATATATGGCCAACATCATATAGCCAGTACTTTAGTTGTCAAAGAATTTTAGGGTGCTTAGTTTTATTTGAGGGGTGTGTTGTGCTGGACACCATTATTGTGACTCAAATCTATTTTGCCATGTTATAATGACATAGTAAATACTTATGGACTAACATGCCAACTCTCCCTCTATCTCACTACAGTACAATAAAGTGTGGGGCCTACTTGATCCCAGTGGCATTCTTATTTTCCTGTAAAATTATTCGCTTCGTTAATCCTGACAAGCGGGGCCACACTTATCATTGTGAGATAGAAAGAATCGACATGTGGGTCTAGGCTTATTTTTGTCATATAACATGGTTAACAGGTTTGACGTGAAAATAACAATGTCTAATGGCATTTTGAGCAAACATCTAACGGAACGATGGCATTTTTGAGATATCTAATTGCATTTTTGAGCAAGCATCTCACAGATCGATGGCATTTTTGAGTAGTTGTAACTTCTAATGCAAAACTGAGTAGTGAGACACAACTACTGGCATAAATAATAAAAACCCAAGAATTAAATAGGTATGCTAATTTATTTAATAGGATTTAGCACCCCATCTAAGCACGTACTAGCTTTTTTAATAGTACTATATGCATAATTTGGCGATGAGCCCTCTCTATATGGACCACCTTTTTTCTTTAATTTCATCTTGTTAGTTTTGCTCCATGGCGCAATCCATCGATACTACTACTGTACAAAAGCATAAGATTTTTAAAAGGCTAGAGGGCGGGGCAGTCTTGCTTGGTCGGTTTCACGAGAGGCCAAGGCCTTTGTGATTTGACGGCTCATTACTGCTGGAAGGCGGGGCCTTGTGATTTTACTGCTCGTACAAATGTTGCTGACTACCTAAGGAGGAGCAAAGAACTGTGCAGTATACTCAAGTTTTCCACTGGGTACAAGTACGACGGAGGAGCCTGAAACACGGTAACCCAGTGCGATATGGTGATAAAAATGATCTAATTTGCTAGTCATCAATCCCACTGCACCACTCATCGTTAGGATTGTTCTATTCATGCCTCGCAGAGAACGTGACATGTGCGACGAAACACCCGAAGCAAAAGAAGAATCACAGGAGCAAAAGAAGAAGGAAGATTATCACCCCAAAAAAGAAGGAAGACACACACACAAGTCTGGAGCACTGCTCTTTACTAGTACATGAAGGGTTGCTGGCCGCGGAGTCGTAACTGCTTCTTCATCGCCTCCACAGTTCCGCCCAAGCTGCTAGCTGGGGCTGGGTTGTTGAGGATGGTGGCCCTCCACATTCAGATTGACAGGCTCACCTCCTAAATGATTCTACAGTGCCTTCTGCTTATCTTAGTAATATGCTAATATAGGGGTTAGCTCGGTCTGCTTTAGCTTAAGAGAAGGTGGGTTTTGGTGGCGATGCAGCAATTACTTCGACATCAGATCAGCAGTTAAAGTAATTTCCAACAGTCGAACAGATATTTTGTGTATGTTGGATATAAAGATCCTTTGGGCAAGAAGTATAAGCAGCTTATATGCTTGTTTGTTCAGGAAGTGTTGCATCCTGATGCGAGTTGACGCCACACATCAAAGTAGTACTACTACTAGTAGTACTCACCCGACTGCGCACCAGGCAGACGAAGCTTCGTGTCGTGTTGGTGCCATGTGCGACACGCACATTAACCAAAACATCGTGCCTCCAGCTTTGCCTCCGCATTTTAAACTTCTGAACATCAAGGACAAGGAGCAACAGGAACCTATGATAGAGCCAATTGGATGGTTGAGAACACTACAATTCGTAGCTACAGATGTGTGTGTGTGTGAGGACGAGTGTGTGTGTGCACCTCTTCTCTTCGTGTATAACATACTAAACTCAGAGTACAAGTGTATGTGGGTGGCATCGACCTCGGGAGCTAGAGATGGTGCGCGCGAGAAGTCCCGAGAGACTAGGTGTGTGTGTGGGAAAGAGGGAGAGGGATGATATGTGTCAATGTAATGCGTGTGAAAAAAAAGACTAGTCTATAGCTCGCCACGAGGCTATTCCTGTCGAACGCCCTAATAACCGTAAGTTATGTATCCGACTGTGCCAGTTATTGGACGTACACAACAGTAGAAAAAGAAGTACCATGGCATATTACAAAACAGCTACACGACGGCCAAGAACAAGTGCCCATGTTACGCCATCCGAGAATAGTATCGCACTTCGAAACTAGAACCGTCAATAAATTTTGAGCTCGCTCTCGTCACATTCCAAATTACTATTCCTGTTCACACCGATCACATCGATATAGTATTTAATAGCAAACTTGTTCACGCCGATCACAACCTAAACCATTTCCCACTTAGGAGCGTATTAATACTCGGTTATAAATATTGTACTATGCTAAGATGACTGCACATTCGTTCCTCAACTCCTCATCCACAAAAGCAAACAAGTCATTCAGTATCGTTCTCTTGCATCTTCCATGGCCAGCGTGAGTTCTGGGTCGAGAGATTATGACCAGGGAGAGGCGAGCAGTGAAGCGGAAGCACGAGAGATGTCCCGCCTAGCCGCGAAAGCAGTCGACAAGTCCAGCCGCACGGAAGTAGTAGCATAGAGGTCCCGCCGCGCCGCTGAAGCAGCACGGAGGTCCCGCTGCGTCGTCGATGCAGCAAACTGGTCCGGCCGCGCCGCGGAAGCAGCAGAGATGTCCTGCCGCGTCGCGTATGCAGCAGTGATGTCCTCCCACGCCGCGCCAGCCTGGGAAGATGTCTTGCGGGCAGGCGAGGACTCTTACAGGCGCATTCATGTGATCGTCCATAGCCAGATGGATCAGATCTCCGGCCGGATGAAGCTGCTGGACGAGTTGAATGCCTTGTTTGAACAACTCCAGGCCAAGCGTGACTTGCTGAGGGCGAAGATCGCCGGAAGGGCGAAGCAGGCGGAGGAGACCGTTGTCTTGTTGGAGGACAGGCGTCATCGTCAAGAAACTTATGGATGAGAATGCCATGCTCCGCATCGAGCGCGAAAGGCTGGTGGAGGAATCCGTGGTTGCTGCCGAGCAGCGTATTAAGGACATGAAACTGATGAAAGAGATCATCGCCGTTTGTTGCCAGAACTAGTCTTCGCGACCTGCAACGCATCAAGAAAGTAGAGATCACTGAGACAGATCGTTGTATGCGTCTTCCTTCTTCTTTTGCCCTTGTGTATTTTGTGCGTAGCCGCATGTGGCTTTTTAATTATCTTCCTAGAGATGTAAGACAATTATTATCCACCGTCATCATCCTTATATTCATCATGCTTGCTATAAGTCATAGTCGATGCTATATAGGTCCGTCGGATCTTACATCAAGATCCATGCAGAACTTTCTTTTCAGAGTTTCATTTTTCTCTCCTAATTCTCAGTCCAGTGAGACATTGCGAGGCCGTGAAACAGGGGAGCGGGCGCCATTAATGGAGACGTTGGGAGGGAGGTGCGTGCAGATAGAGGTCAAAGGGCTCTCCTCTTGATGAGCGCGCGCAGGGTTCTAATCGCATGCCTCCCGTACTCAAATAGCTACCCCACACGGCACCTCCTAGCCAATAAAAAAAGGAGACGCATGGCGGCACGTGATTAGTAAGTAGAACACCCATAGTTTCAATAATACTTGTGTTTCCGATTGTAACGTGACCGCACTTGTTCCAAAATAACTTTGTTGATTGTTAATGTGTGCACCTTCGCAAATAGGACAACAAAATTACCACATCATGTTGGTGCCATGTCATGACACCAAGCCAAGTTACATGATTTTCATGTGTGTTTTGGATTTATAGGAATTAAAAAACCAAGTTTCTCAATGCTTTCGGCCGAGCCATGACGCCCAAATGTTTGAATTTCATCATTTCTTGCATGGGACCTACAAATTTACCCGAGGACACACATGTGATTTTTTGACCAACTTTGGTGCACTGGAGCATGTGCTTGTAGTTCAAATTGAATTGTGCACATTAAATGACTAGAAAGTCAATTAATGTATAAAAAAAGCCAAATGAACCCGTAATAATTCCAAAATTTAAGATGACAGTCATATAGTTCTGTGTTGCCTCTGTAAAGAAAATCAAGGGGGCAGCGTATATCGTTTCGCACACAAAGGTGGAACTTTCCCGCTTAGAACCACGAGCCTTCTTGAGAGAAGCTCTGGTTTGCAAGAAGCTTATACCAAAACTTCTTCCAATTCGGCCAAGTTTTTTTCACAACATGTTAGTGGCATGTCATGACACCATGCCAAGTTTCATGATTTCCAGCCGAGTTTTGGATTTACGAGAATTAAAAAACCAAGTTTCTCAATGTTCTCGGTCGAGCCATGACGCCCAGATGTTTGAACTTCATTCCCATTTCTTGCATGGGACCTAGAAATTCACCCGAGGACACACATGTGATTTTGCAACCAACTTTGGTGCACTGGAGCATGTGCTTGTAGTTCAAAATTGAATTGTGCACATTAAATGAACAGAAACTGAACTAATGTATAAAAAAGGCCAAATGAACCAGGACTAATCCCAAAATTTAACACGACAGTCATATAGTTCTGTGCTGCCTCTGTAAAGAAATTCAAGGGGGGCAGCATATATCGTTTGGCATACAAAGCTGGCACGTTCCCTCTCAGAACCACGAGCCTTCTTGAGAGAAGCTCCGGTTTGCAAAAAGCTTATACCAAAACTTGTTCCAATTCGGCCAAGTTTTTTTCCATGACATGTTAGTGGCGTGTCATGACACCATGCCAAGTTTCATGATTTCTAGGCGAGTTTTGGATTTACAGGAATTAAAAAACAAAGTTTCTCAATGTTTCTGGCCGAGCCATGACGCCCAGATGTTTGAATTTCATTCCCATTTCTTGCATGGTCCTAGAAATTAACCCGAGGACACACATGTGATTTTTCAACCAACTTTGGTGCACTGGAGCATGTTCTTGTAGTTCAAATTTGAATTATGCACATTAAATGTCCGGAAACTCAATTAATGTATAAAAAAGGCCAAACGAACCCGAAATAATTCCAAAATTTAACATGACACTCATATAGTTCTATGTTGCCTCTGTAAAGAAAATCAAGGGGGGCAATGTCTATCGTTTCGCACACAAAGGTGGCAAGTTCCCTCTTAGAACCACTAGCCTTCTTGAGAGAAGCTCTGGTTTGCAAGAAACTTATACCAAAACTTGTTCCAATTTGGCCAAGTTTTTTTCCACAAGATGTTAGTGGCATGTCATGGCACCATGCCAAGTTTCATGATTTCTAGGCGAGTTTTGGATTTACAGGAATTAGAAAACAAAGTTTTCAATGTTTCTGGCCGAGCCATGACACCCAAATGTTTGAATTTCACTCCCATTTCTTGCATGGGACCTAGAAATTAATCCGAGGACACACATGTGAATTTTCAACCAACTTTGGTGCACTTGAGCATGTGCTTGTAGTTCAAATTGGAATTATGCACATTGAATGTCTGGAAACTCAATTAATGTATAAAAAAGGCCAAACGAAACCGAAATAATTCCAAAATTTAACACGACACTCATATAGTTCTACATTGCCTTTGCAAAGAAAATCAAGGGGCAGTGTCTATCGTTTCGCACACAAAGGTGGCACGTTAACTCTTAGAACCACCAGCCTTCTTGAGAGAAGCTCCCGGTTGCCAGAAGCTTGTACCAAAACTTGTCCTAGTTTGGCCAAGTTTTTTACCACAACATTATAGTACCATGACATGACACCATGCCAAGTTTTATGATTTTCAAGCGTGTTTTGGATTTACAAGAATTTTATAACCAAGTTTATCAATGTTCTCGGCCGAGCCACGATACTCAAATGTTTGATTTTCATTCCCATTTCTTGCATGGGACCTAGAAATTCACCCGAGGACACAAATGTGAATTTTCAACCAACTTTGGTGCACTGGAGAATGTGCTTGTAGTTCATATTTGAATTATGCACATTAAATGTCCAAAAACTCAATTAATGTATAAAAAAGGCCGAACGAACCCGGAATAATTCCAAAATTTAATATGAAACTCATATAGTTCTATGTTGCCTCTGTATAGAAAATCAAGGGGGGCAGTGTATATCGTTTTGCACACAAAGGTGGCACGTTCCCTCTCAGAACCACGAGCCTTCTTGAGAGAAACTCCAGTTTGCAAGAAGCTTATACCAAAACCGATCCTATTCGGCCAAAAAAATTACCCCATCATGATAGTACCATGACATGACACCATGCCGATTTTCATGATTTTCAGGCGTGTTTTGCATTTACAAGAATTTTATAACGAAGTTTCTCGATGTTCTCGGCCGAGCCACGACGCCCAGATGTTTGATTTTCATTCCCATTTCTTGCATGGGACCTAGAAATCCACCCGAGGACACACATGTTATTTTTCAACCAACTTTGGTGCACTAGAGCATGTCCTTGTAGTTCAAAAATGAATTATGCACATTAAATGACCAAAAACTCAATTAGTGTAGAAACAAGGCAAATTGAATTTGGACTAATCCAAAAATTTAAGACGACAGTCATATAGTTCTATGTTGCCTCTGTAAAGAAAATTAAGGGGGGGGAAGCATATATCGTTTCACAAACAAAGTTGACAAGTTCCCTCTTAGAACCACAAGCCTTCTTGAGAGAAGCTTCGTTTGCAAGAAGCTTCTACCAAAACTTTTTCCAATTCGGCCTAGTTTCTTACCACAACATGTTTGTGCCATGAGATGACACCATGCCAAGTTTCATGATTTCCAGGCGAGTTTTGGATTTACAGGAATTTAAAAACCAAGTTACTCATTGTTCTCAGTCGAGTCACGATGCCCAGATGTTTCAATTTCATTCCCATTGCTTTCATGGGACCTAGAAATTCACCCAAGGACACACATGTGATTTTTCAACCAGCTTTGGTACACCGGAGCATGTGCTCGTAGTTCAAATTTGAATTATGCATAGTAAATGTCTAGAAACTCTATTAATGTATAAAAAGGCCAAACGAACCCGGAATAATTCCAAAATTTAACAAAATGTAAACTTTGGTTCACGGAGCTTTTGTAATCATATAAAAAGGGGCATTACTCGGTGGGAATTGATTTTTTTTGTTGTTGTTGAGGGAAGTGCGAATTTATTTGGTATTGTACAGGGTAATCTTGTTCTCCCGGGTTTTTTACATTTTTCTTGTAGTTTTTTCAATGGCATTTATAGCAAAATAGTAAAAGTGACATGACTCTCTTGTGTCGTGTAAGAATTATTATTTTTGTACATGTTAAGTTTGTTCTGCCGAACATGGGTTCCACGCCTTGTTATCCCGAAATTTTAAGCTCGAGTATCTTTTGTCTCTTTTGCTGTGAAACTCCCGCCTCTTCAACCCACATCGCGCCTTGTTATCTCGAAATTTCGATGCGCCCGAAAACTCCCGCCGCATCCGAAATCAGTCCCGCAGCCTAGACAAGTGAAATCCCCCTTCTACCCCTCAGCCAGAAATGTTGCCTCGATGTCGAGTGGTCAAAACTGGTGGGGGTACGTTCATAACTCACCCTACATTCCGGACAAGCGAGTCCCTAAGCCATGGCTCCCCCTACCTTCCCCTTCGTCCCCCCATTCATACACTGAGGCCGCCAAAACCAGGGAAATCCCATGATCCTTCGTCGTCCTCCCGACCACCGCCTAGCCGGAGACTCTTCCCGGACGATGTCGTCCACTGCAAAAGCAAAACTGGAGGATCCATCGTCGATTCATCGTCCCGCCAGATCAGCGGCCCCGTCCTCCACCTCCAAGGAGTTGCTCCGACGTTCGTGTCGTCTATCGCGCCACCTCCAGCCCCACAACACCGTCTTGACCTGCCCCAACGGAACCGCAACACCCTCACCAATTCCTCCGATGAAGCCGAGGCCTACTCGGCTCCAGCAAGGAGGTTCTGCACTCACCGTTGCATTTTATCTTTTATTCGATCTTGCTTCGTTGGCGGCGACTTCCACACCTGCACTAGCTGCTGCTGCTCCGGCTCTTGCTCGCATTGCTGCTGGTGCTGGTGCTCCGGCTCTCGCTCGCGTTGTGGCTCCATTCTTGCTGTAAGTCGCGCTTCTGCACTGCTCTTTCTTGCGTTCATGCAGCTGCTCTGCTCTGCTATTGTCGTCGGTCGTGCTGCTGCTCTGCTCTTGCTCTCGTTCCTGTTGCTGCTCTGCTCTTGCTCTCGCTTGTGTTGCTGCTGCTGCTGAACGACCTCCGGCACCTACAGGAGTTGCTGCTTTAGCACTCGCTCGTGGTGCTGGTGCACGACTTGCTCTCTGGTAGTGCGTTCCCTGCTCGAGGGGCTGCAGATTTAGATGACTGATTCTCTTCGACTAGTGCTCGAACGCCCTAAACATCTATTGCAATGCTCTGCTACTAGTTCAATCAGTTTCGACAGTAAAATACAGTTTTGACTGTAAAGTTCAGTTTCTTCAGTTAAGTTCAGAGTGAATAGTATTTACAGCATCTATCGGAGCAGCCGTGGCACGGCTGAAGTATTTTACATCTAGCACTATTGGTTGATGTATTTTAGATCATCTATTGCTGATGATATTAGAGTCCCACTTTAGATTAGCATTGTCTGTTTTGTCCTGCTTCAGCCTCACCGTCGTACACCTCACCGGAGCTGCTCCAACGACGGAACCATCCATCACAGTGGAGCACTACCCTCGGTGCCGTATCCAGAGGCCTCAGATCTTCTTCCCCGCCTCCGATAGTCACACCAGCATCACCATCCTCCATGTCCAACCAAATGATGTTGAGGTCGACAAGGCTATGCTAAAGAGGTTGTACACTCGTCGCATCACTTTGTTACTCTGCATTCATGATGATCCATTAGGGATCCTTTGGTTCAAAGCAGTTGCAAATCTAGAAATAAATGAATCATGGTCACAAAGTTAACAGGGAGAAAACTAAATGATCTTTTGAACCACAATTTTAACGGTTTAGCAAGATAGCCATGGTATGATACTAATGTGGACCAAATGTCAGCTCACAACATATTTCGAGGTCAGGCTTCAGCCTGTTGAAGACTGCCTACTAGAATCGCCACTGGTTCAAAGATAAAGTGAAGGAAAACATAGGAATTGAAAACATTACTATGGTACTACTATTGGTGCATTTGGTTAGAAGGAATGGAGCAAAGCAAAACTGGAGGATTTTTTTTCCTTTGGTGTCTCTTTCAAAGAAAAAAAGTAGGAATTCTGTTATCTACTTGGACGTCCTTTTCAAATTAATATGCATGGAGAACAGTACTAATTGCATTATTGGCATAATAAGATTCTTATTTTTTCTCATTTTCACGTGGTTTGACTATAATTTGATCATGTTTCTCCATTCCTGTGTTCTTCCAATTCATGTGAACCAAACACCCAGGTTTACAGAAATCCTATGTTTGCAAATGCTCTGTTTTGCACGTGCATTCCTATCCTATTCCTGTGTTTTTCCTGTCCCTGTGTTTATATAATCCTCCAATTCTATGTGTTATGTCCTTATAGATTTACTTCATTTTCATATAGGTGTCAAAGAAAACTCTATGTGTTATGTCCTGCTCCTGCCGTGTCGTCATCCACCCGACCTAAGGTGCACCATCAGCGGAAGCGTTCACTGCAGCAGAGATTCCCCCTACAGACTTTGTTTCACCACCTTAGATCATCTTCCCCGTTGTCGGCAGTCATGCCAACTACATTAACATCATTGACTGAGCAGATGAACCTGAGGACTACATAGTTCCGGAAGAGAGGTCACACTCTTTCGTGTCTGCTTACGTTATACATCGGTTATTATTACCCGCTACTTTATTGTCATGTTCACCTCTTAGACTCCGAGTCAGGTCCAAACTAATGTTCAAACTTGAGCTTTAAAATTCCTATGGGGCACATATCGAGGCAGCAACAAATAGTATCTGTCTAATATCTCGTTCATCTAGGGTCTTCTATGTGGTTCATGTTGGGTGGGCAACAAACAGTAGATGATCCATCGTCTATATTTTTAAACTAAAGCTATAATCTACCTGCTATCATTAGTTTTGGCTCTATCCAGTCGTTTGCTACAACTAGTCTTGATTTTTGCATGTACCCTTTAGGCCTTACATAATCTAACTATGGTTTTTTATTATGCATTTCAGTTATTGTACACAATCATACTGAACATGTAGAGAAAAAGAGAAGACCGTTGTGTGGGAATATAATGTTATGCAGATGCTGCTCCATGGTGGGCAAAGTGCCCCGCCCCCTCCCGCCATTCCAGGTTGTATTCCAGAGGAAGATAATTGTTCAGAGGGGATTCAGAGGGAGCCGACCACTCCTATTTACCCCCTGAGGTGTTTGCTCTAACCTGGCATGCTGATGTTGGTCATAGCATGCATACGGCGCCTCGCATTGCTTACATTATACATCTTATATGTCATCAGCTTAGTTTAGATTTGCTTTGTGTGAATGCCACCTGTTAGGTTTCTATATCATACTCCCACCCTTCCTAAATATTTGTCTTTTAGAGATTTCAACAAGTGACTACATACGGAGAAAAATGAGTGAATCTACACTCTAAAATATGTCTATATACATTTGCATCTGGTAGTCCAATTGAAATCTCAAAAAGACAAATATTTAGGAATGGAGGGAGCATATGGTACTTATGCAATGCCATCTTCTTTAGCCAGACATCATATATGTGAATCATGCAATGCCATCCTGTTTAGCCAGTCATCGTATATGTGAATTCTATTGTGCCATATTTTTTTCATATTGTATTCCAATTGTCAACAATGTTTATACATTGATCTACTCTTCCTGTGCATCCGCCATTTGAGTCGGTCATGGGAAAATCTGGAGTGAAAACAAGGTCTTCTGAGCAGTCATTGTTACCTGTCGATGCAGATTTCTTGCTGGTTACAGATAGCTCCTCGGAGGAGGATTCAGAGACAGATGACCAGTCGTATCCCCCCCAAGGTGCATTGAGGGAGTTCCGGACTAGGGGGTGTCTGGATAGCCGAACTATCATGATCGGCCGGACTCCAAGACTATGAAGATACAAGATTGAAGACTTCATCCCGTGTCCTGATGGGACTTTCCTTGGGGTGGAAGGCAAGCTTGGCGGTAAGGATATGTAGATTTCCTACCATTGTAACCGACTCTGCGTAACCCTAGCCCTCTACGGTGTCTATATAAACCGGATGGCTTTAGTCCATAGGACGAACAACAATCATACCATAGGCTAGATTCTAGGGTTTAGCCTCCTTGATCTCGTGGTAGATCCACTCTTGTAACACACATCATCAATATTAATCAAGCAGGACGTAGGGTTTTACCTCCATCAAGAGGGCCCGAACCTGGGTAAAACATCATGTCCCTTGTCTCCTGTTACCATCCGCCTAGACGCACAGTTCGGCCCTACCCGAGATCTGCCGGTTTTGACACCGACATTGGTGCTTTCATTGAGAGTTCCTCTGTGTCGTCACCGATAGGCTCGATGGCTTCTTCGACCATCATCAACGATGCAGTCCAGGGTGAGACCTTTCTCCCCGGACAGATCTTCGTATTCGGCGGCTTTGCACTGCGTGCCAATTCGCTTGGCCGTCAGGTTAGATTTGGAAGTTTGAACTTCACGGCTGACATCCGCGGGGACTTGATCCTCGATGGATTCGAGCCATAGCCGAGCGTGCCGCACTGTCATGACGAGCATGATTTAGCTTTGCAGCCGGACAGTACCCTGGAGGCCGCACTCGAACCCGCTCTGATCTTCAATTCGGAGCCGGTTGCGCAGATCGAGGACGGATGGCTAGACACCGCCTCGGGAGCTGCAACCTCTACGGTGATAGAGCCGAACAATGACCTTGTCCCTCATGAAGCTTGTGACTCCGAGGTGCCGGACTCCTTGCCGGACTCCGAACCTCCCGCGCCCCCTCCGATCGAATCCGATTGGGCGCCGATCATGGAGTTCACCGCAGCGGACATCTTTCAACACTCACCTTTTGGCGACATCTTGAGTTCGCTAAAGTATCTCTCGTTATCAGGAGAGCCCTGGCCGGACTGCGGTCAGGACGGTTGGGATGCGGACGACGAAGAAATTCAAAGCCCACCCACCACCCACTTGGTAGCCGCTGTCGACGATCTAACCGACATGCTAGACTATGACTCCGAAGACATCGACGGTATGGACGAAGATGCCGGAGACGACCAAGAACCAGCGCCTACTGGGCACTGGAAAGCCACCTCATCATATGACATATACATGGTGGATATCCCAAAGGATGGGAATGGCGAAGAAATAGCGGAGGATGACCCCTCCAAGAAGCAGCCCAAGCGCCGGCGTCAGCTGCGCCGCTCTAAATCCCGCCACAGCAAGAATGAAGACTCCGGCACCGGAGATAATAATACACTGGACAGTGCCGAAGATAACCCACTCCAGCAAGATGCAGCGCAGGAGGACGGAGACGCCAGCCCTCATGAGAGAGCGGCAGAAGAAGAGGTAGAGGATTATATGCCTCCCTCCGGAGACGAGGCAAGCCTCGACGACGATGAATTCGTCGTGCCTGAGGATCCCGTCGAACAAGAGCGTTCTAAACGCAGGCTTATGGCCACGGCGAACAGCCTCAAGAAAAAGCAGCAACAGCTTAGAGCTGATCAAGATCTGCTAGCCGACAGATGGACTGATGTCCTCGCGGCCGAAGAGCATGAGCTCGAACGCCCCTCCAAAAGCTACCCTAAACGCAAGTTGCTCGCCCGATTAGAGGAGGAAGCGTATGAACCTGCATCACCAGGAGACAATACGGCTGACCGACCACCCCTCTAGGCCCTTCACTAGACCCGTACCCCAGCATCGCTCGAAAAGCACAAGGCCACAGGGGAACGCTCCAGACTTGGGAGATATATTGGAGGATAAGGCAAGACAATCAAGATCGATCTATGGATCGCGTGGGCGCCCCACGGTACGTGACGACAGCCATCGCGCCGGACACAGTAAGTCCGGCAGAGTCGAACAAAACTGACAAAGTTCTTCTGAACTTCGTCGTGATATCGCCCAGTACAGAGGCGCCGCACACCCACTATGCTTCACAGATGATGTAATGGATCATCAAATCCCCGAAGGGTTTAAACCCGTGAATATCGAATCTTACGATGGCACAACAGACCCCGCGGTTTGGATCGAAGACTATCTTCTTCACATCCACATGGCCCGCGGTAACGATCTTCACGCCATCAAATATCTCCCCCTCAAGCTTAAAGGACCAGCCCGGCATTGGCTTAACAGCTTGCCAGCAGAGTCAATTGGGAGTTGGGAAGACCTGGAAGCCGCATTCCTCGATGACTTCCAAGGCACGTATGTGCGACCACCAGACGCTGATGACCTAAGCCACATAATTCAGCAGCCAGACGAATCGGCCAGACAATTCTGGACACGGTTCTTAACCAAGAAAAACCAAATCGTCGACTGTCCGGATGCGGAGGCCCTTGCGGCCTTCAAGCATAACATCTGCGACGAGTGGCTTGCCCGGCACCTGGGACAGGAAAAGCCGAAATCCATGGCAGCCCTCACATCACTCATGACCCGCTTCTGCACGGGTGAGGATAGCTGGCTAGCACACAGCAACAACCTCAGCAAAAATTCTCGCAGTCCGGATTTAAAGGACCGAAATGGCAGGTCGCGTCGTAACAAAAACAAGCGCCGCATCAACGGCGACAATAGTGAGGATACGACAGTCAATGCCGGATTCAGAGGCTCTAAACCCGGGCAGCGGAAAAAGCCATTCAAAAGAACTGCTCCGGGTCCGTCCAATTTGGACCGAATACTCGACCGCTTGTGCCAGATACACGGCACCCCCGAAAAGCCAGCTAACCACACCAATAGGGACTGTTGGGTATTCAAGCAGGCAGGCAAGTTAATTGCCGAAAACAATGACAAGGGGCTGCATAGCGATGACGAGGAAGAGACCCGACCGCCAAACAATAGAGGACAGAAGGGTTTCCCCCCACAGGTGCGGACGGTGAACATGATATACGCAATGCACATACCCAAAAGGGAGCGGAAGCGTGCACTCAGGGATGTATACACGATGGAGCCAGTCGCCCCAAAGTTCAATCCATGGTCCTCCTGCCCGATCACTTTTGACCGAAGGGACCACCCCACCAGCATCCGCCACGGCGGATTCGCTGCATTGGTCTTAGACCCAATCGTCGATGGATTTCACCTCACCAGAGTCCTGATGGACGGCGGCAGCAGCCTAAACCTGCTTTATCAGGATACAGTGCGCAAAATGGGCATAGACCCCTCAAGGATTAAACCTACCAAGACGACCTTTAAAGGCGTCATACCAGGTGTAGAAGCCAATTGTACAGGCTTAGTTACACTGGAAGTGGTCTTCGGATCCCCGGATAACTTCCGAAGCGAGGAGTTAATCTTCGACATAGTCCCGTTCCGCAGCGGCTATCATGCCTTGCTCGGACGTACCACGTTTGCAAAGTTCAACGCGGTGCCGCACTATGCATACCTCAAGCTCATGATGCCAGGCCCTCGAGGAGTCATCACAGTCAACGGAAACACTGAACGTTCCCTCCGAACGGAGGAATATACAGTGGCTCTCGCGGTAGAAGTACAATGCAGCCTCTTAAGGCAATTCTCGAGTCCGGCCGTTAAGCGGCCGGACATAGCTAAGCGCGCCCGGAGTAACCTACAACAACAACACCTGGCACGTTCCGAGCACGTGTAGCAGTGCGGCCCCAACCCCAGCCCCTGCAAAATGTAAAAACAGGTCCTTCGCGTACACCATTACGCTCTGAAGATACCATGGGCATGGGGAGAGGGGCACGACCACGATAAGCCCAGACTGCGGCTCAACCACACCAGGGGCTCTCAAGTGTGTTGTTCTTTTTTCTTTTTACCTTTTATTTTTTAAGCACAGGACTCTGTTCATCAGAGGCCCTGTCCGGCAGCAGACCTGCCGAACTCACGATGCAACAACCAGGGAAGGATAAAGGCTACGACGAATATACAGGTGGTCTCCATTACGAGCATTTTTATACACCAATCCGCAGCCTACCCCTGGAGGGGGACATGTTTAACAGTCCCACCCCTTGCTTATCGCACTATTTGTATCATTCTGCATTCATAGCAGAACTTATTGAATAAAACAATGCAACACCTTTTTGCTTATAATTGCATTTCTTTTTCATACATATGTTCATTTACAACATGTTGCATCCGTACACTTTGGTACGGTTAAAACACACCACGGGCTTATGTTTCCCGCATCATGGTGTGATAAGTCCGAACACTTTCACAAGTGCGGCACCCCAAACTTATAGCACTATATGCATCGGCTCCGAATCATGTCTTGGGTCAATAGTTGGGTTTGCCCGGCTCCCATGTTTTGGTACCTTATGTTCCGTTATATCGGCTAAGGTAGCACTGGGAGAACCACTGCGATTGCGCCCCAGTTGAGCTGGGTTAACGCCTTAGTGGAGAAAGCTAAAACTGACCGTCATGATGAGGCGAGAGCCGGTCGCTGTTCGAGAGGTTATTGCGAGTCCTTAAAGACTTATGCCGCTTAGAGCGAGGAGCCGGATCCAGTCCGGCCCAGGCGTGGATAGCGCCCCAAATTCGGCCTTCCGGAGACTAGGGGCTTCGCCGAAATTTAAAATTATAGAATTCTATGGCTAAGTGAGAGTATTCGAGCATTATAAGTCCGGTTGCCTTGTTCGCTGTGTTGAGCGCCTCCCTAGATGGACCCAAAAATGGGAACAAGAGTGCTCAAGTTTGTCCCGAACACCCCAGCACTCGTGGAATGGGGGATGAAGCCGACGACTTGCCATCTCTCAGATTTGATAAATAGCAGCACAGAAGGTAATATTTTAAATTAACAAGCGTTGCTTAGCGCATATGAACTAAGTTTTCAGCGCACAGGATAACAAAATGCGAGTCTACTCAAAAATTACATCTTTGGAGCACTCCCCTGCAATAGTGCGGGCACCCTTCAGCACACTCTTATAATACATCTCGGGCGTGCGATGCTCCTTGCCCTCTGGTGGCGGGTCCGTCACAAGCTTCTGGGCATCCATCTTGCCCCAGTGCACCTTTGCACGGGCAAGGGCCCGACGGGCACCCTCAATACAGGCGGAGTGCTTGATGACTTCAACCCACGGGCACGCATCTACCAGCCGCCGCACCAGGCCGAAGTAGGTCCCAGGCATGGCCTCCTTAGGCCACAGCCGAACTATGAGGCCCTTCATGGCCTGTTCGGCCGCCTTGTGGAGCTCGACCAGCTGCTTCAGCCGGTCGCTAAGGGGCACCGGATGTCCGGCCTCAGCATACTGAGACTAGAAGACCTTCTCCGTCGAGCTCCCCTCCTCGGCCCGGTAGAATGCGGTAGCATCGGACACGCTGCGAGAAAGATCTGCGAACGCTCCTGGAGAGCTCCGAATTCGGATATGCAACAGGTAATTAACACTCACATGCTTACTTTGCATGAAAAATGCCTTACCCGCTGCTATTTTCTTCACTGCCTCAATCTCCTGGAGGGCCTTGTAGGCTTCGGCCTTAGCGGCTTTGGCACTCTCAAGAGCCGTTGCAAGCTCAGACTCTCGAGTCTTCGAGTCACGCTCCAGGTCTCATGTTTTTTCACGAGATCCTGGAGCTCTTGCTGTACCTCCGCCACCCGCGCCTCCTGCTTCTCTCGCTCGGTGCGCTCCGCCGCCGCATTGCGTTCGGCTGTGGCCACCGCCTCTTTCAGGGTCGCCACCTTGTTAGTGGCCCCTGCAATACCCACGTTATCCTTGTCATTCTTTTTGCAACCAAAATCCTTTTTTGTAAGGTACAATTTTAATAAGGTGTTACTCACCTTCCTTGTCCTCGAGCTGCTTCTTGGCACGGACGAGCTCGTTCTTGGACCGCTCGAGGTTTTCCTTCAAAGTATTGACCTCCGCAGTCAGTGCGGCAGAGGTCAGCAGCGCAGCCTGCAATCCCATATTGACATATTTATTATGACTCCTGAGTATATCTTTTTAGATCCTTAGTCCGGCTTTTCTTTCCGAACACCGAACTGAGCATCAGGGGCTAGTGTCTATGCGGTACCATTTTATACATATTGAAATTCTTACCTCAAAGCCTGTTAGAAGGCTGCTGCAGGCTTCGGTCAGCCCGCTCTTGGCGAGCTGCACCTTCTGAATCACCGCACTCATAACAGTGCGGTATTCCTCTTCGATGGAGGCGCCGTTGAGCGCCTCCAGCAAATTATCCGGCGCCTCCGGTTGGACGGAGGCTGTCGGTGTCACGGTCTTGCCCTTCTTACGAAGGGGTCGCCCGCCGGACTCCGGAGCCACTGTGGGTTCCGGAGCCGAGTCCGGTGCAAAGTCCGGGAGGTTGTCCTGCGACACCTCCGGGGCCCTCTCCTCCTGGTGGGTCCCTTACTGGGATCCCACCTCGGCATCGTCCGCATCACGGGGGGTGGAGGCAGTCGTAAGAGAATCCATATCTGACGCATCTAAGGACCCGCTCGATGAAGCGGGAAGATCATCCTTAGGCGGACTACCGGGTTGTATGCGGCATTAGAAAGACATTATGTGGCGAGAAATAAAAACCTTGAAGTTATTCGGGAGTCCGGATACTTACGATCTCGCCAGGGGCTTGGCCCTTGGAGGCCAGTCCTCGTCGTCGTCACTAGCATTGGCGGAGCAGTCCGGGGGGAGAGTTTTTCCCTTCTTGGACCCTTCGGCTTCCCTTGTTGGGGAGGCCTTCCTTTTCTTCCCTCCCCCCGCTGGGGGAGAGACTTTCTTCTTCTCCTCCTCACCTTGGTGGGAGGAGTCGGCCTCGGATTCGTCATCCGATAGCACCTAAAAACGGGAACTCTTCCGAGTCCCCGTGGCCTTCTTCTTGGCCTTTTTCTCTGGCACCACGTGGGGTGCCAGAGCCAGCAGCCCCGTTAGGCGGGCGTCCACTGGGTCCTCTGGCAATGGGGCCGGACAGATAGTCCGTTCAGCCTTCGCCAGCCAGTCCTGTCAAAGGTAAAGGGAGTTTAGATCCCGCATAGAGTCAAACTATGGAAAACAAGTGGCAAAATCACTTACCTCGTCAGCTGGACGCTACGAGCGGAATTCGCGATCTTCGGTAGCGGATGCGGGAGCCTCGGCGCCCTTGAACAGCACCTTCCAGACATCTTCGTACGTAGTGTCGAAGAGCCCGCTCAGAGTCTGGTGCTGCGCCGGATCGAACTCCCACATGTTGAAGCCCCGTCGTTGGCACGGGAGAATCCGGCGGATGAGCATGACCTGGACTACGTTGACAAGCTTGAGCTTCTTGTCCACCAGCTTCTGGATACATGCTTGGAGTCCGGTCAGCTCCTCCGAATCCCCCCAGATCCGGCCACTCTCTTTCCAGGAGGTGAGCCATGTAGGGATGCCGGATCTGAATTCGGGGGCCGCTGCCCAGTCAGGGTTACATGGCTCGGTGATGTAGAACCACCCCGATTGCCACCCCTTAATGGTTTCCATGAAAGTGCCCTCCAGCCACGTAACGTGGGACATCCTGCCCACCATGGCGCCTCCGCACTCCGCTTGGCTGCCCTTCACAACCTTCGGCTTGACACTGAAGGTCTTGAGCCACAAGCCGAAGTGGGGCTAGATGCAGAGAAAGGCCTCGCACACGACGATAAACGCCGAGATGTTGAGGATGAAATTCGGGGCCAGATCATGGAAATCTAGGCTGTAGTAGAACATGAGCCCCGGGACAAAGGGATGAAGTGGGAAGCCCAGTCCGCGGAGGAAATGGGGAAGAAATACTACCCTCTCATGGGGCCTGGGGGTGGGGATGAGCTCTCCCTTGTCGGGGAGCCGGTGCGCGATGTCCCTGGACAAATATCCGGCATCGCGCAGCTTCTGGATCTGCCCCTCCGTAATGGAGGAGGCCATCCACTTGCCTCCCGCTCCGGACATAGTTGGAGAAGGTTGATGTGAGAAGTGCGGACTTGGGCGTTGGAGCTCGAGTTCACGGAGATGGATAAGCCAAGGAGGAAGAAGGCGCAGGTAAATGGGCGAACAAAAACATGTGTCCCCACCGGCCTAGTAAAACTCGCTTATCTCCCAAGCGTCACAATCAATGGCGCGGTTGGGTTACCCACGTCCGTATTGATGGGAATCCCGGAATAAGGGGAACACGATCTCTGCTTCGACAAGACATGCCAAGGAAACCTCTTCGCTAAACGCGCGGAGGTGGAACAATAAAAACAATTTGAGTAAAGGCTTGGTAGTGGTGTGACGTCACGCCACAAAATACGTCAGCAGATTGAACTTGTGTAATATTATTCTCTCTACGGTGGTATGTGGAATTTATTTTGCAGAGCCGGACACTATCCTGGTGTTCACAATCTTCTATAAATTATTCGAAGGAGGAACCCGCCTTGCAATGCCGAAGACAACATGCGCGTCGGACTCGTCGTCATTGAAGCCTGGTTCAGGGGCTACTGAGGGAGTTCCAGACTAGGGGTTGTCCGGATAGCCGAACTATCATGATCGGCCGGACTCCAAGACTATGAAGATACAAGATTGAAGACTTCGTCCCGTGTCCGGATGGGACTTTCCTTGGCGTGGAAGGCAAGCTTGGCGATACGGATATGTAGATTTCCTACCATTGTAACCGACTCTGTGTAACCCTAGCCCTCTCCGGTGTCTATATAAACCGGATGGCTTTAGTCCATAGGACGAACAACAATCATACCATAGGCTAGCTTCTAGGGTTTAGCCTCCTTGATCTCGTGGTAGATCCACTCTTGTAACACACATCATCAATATTAATCAAGCAGGACGTAGGGTTTTACCTCCATCAAGAGGGCCCGAACCTAGGTAAAACATCGTGTGCCTTGTCTCCTGTTACCATCCGCCTAGACGCACAGTTCGGGACCCCCTACCCGAGATCCGCCGGTTTTGACACCGACATGCATGCTCTAACTTGGTAGGATTATATTGCTCATATCATGCATATGGTTCCTTGCATTGCCATGCCATCTACTTAGATTGGACATGCTTTGTGTGGATGCCTCTTATTTGCTTTCTATATTAGATATGTGAATTATGCAATGCCATGTTTTTTAGCCAGTTATCATATATGTGAATTATGCACCGCCATGTAGACAGGCATCATATATGTGAATTATCTCATGCCATCCTTTTTTTATTACGTATTCCATTTGTCAACAATCTGTGTATATTGAACTACTCTTCATGTGTATCAGCCATTTGAGCCGGTTATGGGAAAATCTGGAGTGAAAACAAGGTCTTAAGCAGGCAATTGTACCTATTGAAGCTTATATCTGGATGGTTACAGGTAGCTCCTCAGAGGAGGATTCAGAGACACATGACCAGTCCTATATCCCACTTGAGGTGTGTGCTCTAATTTGCAATGTTTATATTTCTCATATCATTCATATGGTGTATTGCATTGCTTAGTTTAGACATCATATGCACAATATTCAATTCCATCTGCTTAGTTTAGAGATCATAGATGTGAGTGCCAGCTGCTTAGTATATGAATCAATTATGTCAATTATAGCATGCCATCCTATATACTTAGACAACATGTATGCGGATTATTTCATCCCAAACTATTTTAGAGAGACATCATATAGTTTTGTCATGCCATCCTGTTTAGATACTCATCATATGTTGAATTATGCCATTATATCATGTTAAGTTATCCATCATATATCTGAGACTGTGTCATGCCATCCTGTTTAGTTAGCCATCATATATGTGAAATTGTGTCATGCTGTCCTGTTTGGTTAGACAACATATATGTGAATTACCACATCTGTCTACCATACAATGTCTGTACTTCAATTTATTTTCATGTTTATCAGCCATTTGAATTGGAGGGCGTGATGGCCATATCTAAGGGAGCAAAAACCCGTTCTTCACAAAAGACGGTGCTACCCGTTGATGAAGATAGAACCATGGTTGTACTAGCCCACGAACTAGCCCCACCACACATAATCAAGACTCTTCCAGATTGCACACTTACACCGTCGGACAGAGAACCGGCTACAACCCATCTAACCCCAACACCAGCAGATAGTAACCCACTTCTATATGACACAGCAGCATGCCCACGACAGAGTACCCCCAGACGAGCAGTTTGTAAAGCAACTGCAGTGCCCAAAGCACAAAGACCACCACAGTGAACCCAAACTCCCATTTAAAGCGGAAGAGCAACTATTCTCATGTCAGATTCTGTAGCTATGGTCCATACTGCTTTTCTCTTGCATCACCATATTTAATGATACCAACTACTTTCCAATTAGAAGGATCCAATTGAAACTCCAATGGCGCAACAGGTATGTTTTAAACCTGTTTATTTAACTGATTGTTGTTCTAACTTCTTGCTCTATGTTGATTTCAGTTTCAGTTGTATAAACAGTTATGTTCTCATGTGATACACATTACAAGTGTTGTCAGTGTTGTGTAGTCTCACACTTATATTCTGTTTATGCTGCTATGTCTTAAAAATATATGATTTGAACTGTGTCTCTATATTGATTTGGCAACATAAACTAGAATGATATGGACAATAAGGGACCATATTACATAGATATATGTTTGTTTCATGTGGTTATCCTTTCCACCTTACTACTGAACCGGTTTACCAAAATGAGTTTCGTATACTACATGCTAAACCTATGATGTGTCTGCTTGTTTCTCTTGTAGAATGCGAATAGAATATTGGAGAAGAGCACCCCATTATGCACTGGTAGAGAAAGTAATGCAAGTAAGGTTCAATATAGTGAGACAACCCTGTTGGTCTCCAAGAAAGGTGATAAAAACAATCTTATAGACAGTGAGACAACCCCACGGTCATGTGTTGATGTAGTGTTCGAGTTACTGGACAGTATCGCTGGCACAAGCTCTTCGAACTCGCTGCCTGAATCACTTCGGCTTCTTCAGTCTCAGCTACAAGCTGAAAGGCATCAGTCAGTTGTGATGTGGCAAGAAGCCAAAGGACTGAGGAAGTCCCTGCAGAATTTAGATGCATAGTTTCTGGTGCAACAGCAAGCACTGGAGGATTTAAGCGCCAAACAAGAGAAAGTTAATAAGCTTGGTAAGCATCTTGCCAGGATTATGGGTACCCAGGATATTGTTTCTTGAGCTCTTCTGAAGTGGTTTCAGTTCTAGACTTCTTTTGTTGCAGAGTGTATTTTCACTGGTCACCAACTTTGACAACCAGTGTATGTGATATGCTGCTTTGTTCCCTATATTTGCACTGGTGGCGAACTTTGATGCCCAGTGGATGTAATAT
Source organism: Triticum aestivum (assembly GCF_018294505.1). Classification (NCBI taxonomy): domain Eukaryota; kingdom Viridiplantae; phylum Streptophyta; class Magnoliopsida; order Poales; family Poaceae; genus Triticum; species Triticum aestivum. The sequence goes on along the minus strand of NC_057801.1, from coordinate 318,918,285 downwards.
GTATAATAGCCATGATAGCCTAGCATAAGTTGCTTGCTTATTTATTTCCATGTTGTCTTATTTATTTGTTTGCTTGTACTCAGTGCGGTTCTTTTTCCGCGGTTTGCTAGTGGCCGCAATAACCTATTTTTTAAAACTAGGCCACAATAACCATGGGCTACATATTTACTGTAGTGACCATGGGCCTCCTATAGTGTGTAGAAACAATGGGCCTTCTACGGGCAGTAGAAACAACCGGCCTTCTACGGGCAGTAGAAACAATGGGCCTTCTATGGGCCGTTGCATCAATGGGCCTTCTACGGGCCATATGATCGATTGGCCAAACATGGGCCAATAATAGACCGCATTATGGGTCATAAACGGGCTAGAGCTGGAATTGTGTGTTCATGGGCCGACCATAATTGTCCGTCATTAATCGGTCGTATTTCATGACGCTATGAAAATGGCCCAACGGATTAATGGGCCACAAATGGGCCGATTGTAACCATGGGCTGAATTTGGCCCAAAAGCAGAAAAGGCTAGTAACGGCCCGTAAGTAACCGAATGCTGGAAATAAGCCCAAGAATAAATGGGCCCTGTGAAGGCCGAAAGATAACACGGGATGGAAACGGCCCAATGGAATAATGGGTCGTTAATGGGTATAAAGCGATACACTATTCATTACGGGCCAGTTTCACCATGGGCCATTAATGGGCGAAGAGTTACAAGGGCCTCATATGGGCCGAAAGACGTCATGGGCCATACATGGGCCGGAAGTTACAACGGGCTAGAATCGTATTGGACGAGCCAAATGACGCTACTGGGCCTATTCCGGACAGGCCGTGACGGGTCGTGACTTCGCGGGCTATAAATGGGCTATATGCGAATAGGCCGTTAACAGGCTTTTCGTGTGTCGGCCAGCGGCCTCTGTTGGGCCGTGCAACATGTCGACGTATCATAGGCGCGTTCGGTCCAATGAGTGGATGCCATCTGTCCCAACGCTAAGCCGACACGTGGTTTCTCTAGCTAATGAGAAATTTACACGTGGAAAATCCCCATTGGCCCGGGCTGTTAGCGGGGTATCGGATCCAAAACTGGACCCGATAAATTAATGACGACCCGTTACGGTGGATGCCACGTGTCGGTCACCCTTGATGAAAGCACTTCCATGACGCGCGATTTATCATCATGGAAGTGGACACCTCTGTGATGATAATTTTGGTAATGTAACGGAACACTTCTACGACAGCACAGGTGTGACTATCCTGATTGTATCATAAAATCATGATGGATGTACATGCATGAAAGAAAATGTGACCTACTGTGACAAACACGCATCATCACGTAAGTGTATTTTTTTGTAGTGCATACCGGTGTTATGTTCCTTGATTATCATTCCTAACACGCTCAGGGGAATGGGATCCTCTTGGCAGTTCGCTTTGAATAACCGCTTCCAACAAGGCCCAACATTGGTTTTAACATTTGTCCGACGTAAAAAACATGATAATAAATTAGACGCATAGGGAGTTAGCTCTACCTGAGGTTCATTATTCAACATAATATAGGGGGGCCAGTGCTGATAGTGCTGGTCCAAACTAGAGCATCTTGCGGGCTACCTGGGGCAACTCGGGACGTCAGTTACTGTACGCTTAGCTCATCCGGCCGTGTCCTGAGAACGAGATACGTGCGACTCCTATCAGGGTGTCGACACACCGGGAGGTCTTGCTAGACTTGTGTTGCCATTGTCAAAATGTCTTGTGCACCGGGATTCCGAGGATACTTCAGGCTGACTCGAGATTGATTGGGTTTTCTTGATGTTGAGGTATTTCCACTGCAGCTTGTGTTGGCTTGTGATGGGCCAGATTGGAACACCCCTGCAGCGTTAAATCTTACGTGAAGCCGTGCCCATGGTTATGTGGCAGATTGGATATTTATAACCTCTTGTTGTAGAGAACTTGACAACAGATCCAACTTAAAATGCACCAACCGCATGTGTAACGGTGACCGTCTCTTTTCGAGGGAGTTCGGGAAGATAACACGATGGGGTTATGTTTGACTCGTAAGTAGTTCAGGATCACTTATTGATCATTACTAGTTACGACCGTTATGTGTAGTAACTCTTCTTACTCTTGTACTCGTAAGTTAGCCACCATACAATGCTTAGTGCTGCTACAACCTCACCACTTATCCACTCCATACCCATTAAGCTTTGCTAGTCTTGATAGCCATGGTAATGGGATTGTTGAGTCCTCATGGCTCACAGATTACTACAACAACAGATGTCGGTACAGATAATGCGATGATATGACGTGAGAGCGATGCTTGCTTGTTCTGGACTTCTTCTTCTTCTTATTCTTCTTTATCGAGGGATAGTTTCCTGGTCGACAGTTTGGGCTAGCAGGGTGGATGTCGTTTGAGTTTCATCCATAGTTGGATGCTGCTCTTCTGTATGATGGTTGTTATATTCATGTGGCGATTGTATGCCTTTGTATGTATCCCCAAGTGTGTTGTATATGGTATGTAATGATATCCACCTTGAAAAAGCATCTTCAATATGCGGCTCTATCCTTGGTGGGACCTTCGAGTTCCTCTCGGATAAGATCGCATATTGGGCATGACATGAGCATCCCTGTTACCTTCGGCACTTGCGACAACTTGATACGTCTCCAACGTATCTATAATTTATGAAGCATTTATGCTATATTATTATCTATTTTGAATGATTATGAACTTTATTATACACTTTTATATTACTTTTGGGACTAACCTATTAACCGGAGGCCCATCCCATATTGTTGTTTTATTGCCTATTTCAGTATTTCAAAGAAAAGGAATATCAAATGGAGTCCAAACGGAATGAAACCTTCGGGAGCGTGATTTTTGGAACGAACATGATCCGGGAGAATTGGTGTACAAGCCAGGGAAGCTTCGAGTAGGCCAGGAGATAGGAGGGCGCGCCCACCCCCCTGGGTGTGCCCCCTGTCTCGTGGGCCCCTCGAGCCTCCCTTGACCGACTTCTTTCGGCTATATATTCCCATATACCCTAAAACCATCGAATACGAAGATAGATCGGGAGTTCCACCGCCGCAAGCCTCTGTAGCCACCAAAAACCTCTCAGGACCCCGTTCCGGCACCCTGTCGGAGGGGAGATCCCTCACCGGTGGCCATCTTCACCATCCCGGCGCTCTCCATGACGAGGAGGGAGAATTTCACCCTCGGGGCTGAGGGTATGTACCAGTAGCTATGTGTTTGATCTCTCTCTCTCTCGTGTTCTCTCTATGGCACGATCTTGATGTATCGCGAGCTTTGCTATTATAGTTGGATCTTATGATGTTTCTCCCCCCCCCCCTCTACTCTCTTGTGATGAATTGAGTTTTCCTCTTGAAGTTATCTTATCAGATTGAGTCTTTAAGGATTCGAGAACACTTGATGTATGTCTTGCCGTGCTAATCTGTGGTGACAATGGGATATCACGTGATCCACTTGATGTATGTTTTGGTGATCAACTTGCGGGTTCCGCCCATGAACCTATGCATAGGGGTAGGCACACTTTTTCGTCTTGACTCTCCGGTAGAAACTTTGGGGCACTCTTTGAAGTACTTTTGTTGGTTGAATAGATGAATTTGAGATTGTGTGATGCATGTCGTATAATCATGCCCACGGATACTTGAGGTGACAATGGAGTATCTAGGTGACATTAGGGTTTTGGTTGATTTGTGTCTTAAGGTGTTATTCTGGTATGAACTCTATGATAGATTGAACGGAAAGAATAGCTTCATGTTATTTTACTACGGACTCTTGAATAGATAGAACAGAAAGGATAACTTTGAGGTGTTTTCGTACCCTACCATAATCTCTTTGTTTGTTCTCCGCTAGTAGTGACTTTGGAGTGACTCTTTGTTGCATGTTGAGGGATAGTTATATGATCCAAGTATGTTATTATTGTTGAGAGAACTTGCACTAGTGAAAGTACGAACCCTATGCCTTGTTTCCTACAATTGCAATACCGTTTACGCTCACTTTTATCATTAGTTACCTTGCTGTTTTTATATTTTCAGATTACAAAAACCTATATCTACCATCCATATTGCACTTGTATCACCATCTCTTCGCCGAACTAGTGCACCTATACAATTTACCATTGTATTGGGTGTGTTGGGGACACAAGAGACTCTTTGTTATTTGGTTGCAGGGTTGTTTGAGAGAGACCATCTTCATCCTACGTCTCCCACGGATTGATAAACCTTAGGTCATCTAGTTGAGGGAAATTTGCTACTGTCCTACAAACCTCTGCACTTGGAGGCCCAACAACATCTACAAGAAGAAGGTTGTGTAGTAGACATCAAGCTCTTTTCTGGCGCCGTTGCCGGGGAGGCTAGGTAAGCGGCACTCACACCCCGTCAACTAAGCTATTTTCTGGCGTCGTTGCCGGGGAGGTCAGTGCTTGAAGGTATATCTTTAGATCTTGCAATCGAATATTTTTGTTTCTTGTTTTATCACTAGTTTAGTCTATAAAAGAAAACTACAAAAAAATGGAATTGAGGGTGCCTCATATGCTTCATATTTTTAATGTCTTCCGTGAAAATAAGGATTCCGGTAATTGTGCTCAATTGCTAGAGGAAGAATGCATTAGAATGTTTGGCACTACATATTTGAATGATGAGCATGATTGCAATGTTGTTAGTATGAATTCCTTGAATATCCATGATGCTAATGATATGCAAAGCCACAAGCTTAGGGAAGCTATGTTTGATGAAGATGATATTTTTTGTCCCGCAGGTTTTGATGAGAATATTTATTATGATGAAAGCATGCCTCCTATTTATGATGATTATATTAATGAAACTGGATTTGGAGAGGTCATGACTTTATTTAGTGATGAATCCACTATTTCGGAACAGGTTCCAATTGATTATGAGAACAAAGTTGCTATCTATGATGATTATTGTGATGACTTGTATGCTATTAAGAATAATGACAACCATGAAACTTGTCATCATAATTTTAGTTTTCAATTGGATTATGCTTCACATGATAGTTATTTTGTTGAGTTTGCTCCCACTACTATTCCGAATAAGAAGAATTTTGCTTTTGTGGAGAGTAGTAAATTTTCTATGCAAGTAGATCATGGAAAGAATGCTTTACGTGATGGTTATATTGTTGAATTCATTCATGATGCTACTGAAAATTATTATGAGGGAGGAACATATGCTTGTAGGAATTGCAATAATATCACGTTTCCTCTCTATGTGCTTAGAATTTTGAAGTTATGCTTGTTTAGCCTTCCTATGCTAGTTGATTATTGTTCTCATAAGTTTTTTGCTCACAAAACCCCTATGCAAAGGAATTGGGTTAGACTTAAATGTACTAGTCATATGCTTCATGATGCTCCCATTATGTTTCAATTCTTATCTTTTATGTGAGCATCATTGTCATCATCATGCCTAGCTAGAAAGGCATTAAAGAAAAGCGCTTGTTGGGAGACAACCCAATATTTACCCTTACTGTTTTTGTGTGTTCACATGATTATGCTAATGTAGTAATCATGTTTTATAGCTTTTATTTCAAGAAAGTGCCAAGTAAGACCCTTAGGATAGCTTGTGGTGATAGTTGTGTTGATCCTGCTGAAAATCAGAAACTTTTGCACCCAGTAAATTAGTTTTGTTAATTCACAGAAACATGATTTTGATCTGATTATTTTTGCTATGGATTGGTACACATATTTATTAGGACTTTCTAATTCTTTAGGATTTGTGGAGTTCCAGAAGTATACGTTTGATACAGATTACTACAGACTGTTCTGTTTTTGACAGATTCTGTTTTCTATGTGTTGTTTGCTTATTTTGATGAATCTATGAGTAGCATCGTAGGGTATGAACCATAGATAAGTTGGAATACAGTAGATATTACACCAATATGAATTTAGAATGAGTTTATTACAGTACCCAAGTGGTGGTTTTATTTTCTTATACTAATGGAGCTTACGAGTTTTCTGTTGAGTTTTGTGTTGTGAAGTTTTCAAGTTTTGGGTAAAGATTCGATGGACTATGGAATAAGGAGTGGCAAGAGCCTAATATTGGGGAATCCCAAGGAACACCAAGGTAATATTCAAGGACAACCGAGAGCCTAAGCTTGGGGATATCCCGGATGGCATCCCCTCTTTCGTCTTCGTCCATCGGTAACTTTACTTGGAGCTATATTTTTATTCACCACATGATATGTGTTTTTCTTGGAGAGTCATTTTATTTTGTTAGTATTTTCTTGCTGTTATTTAGAATAATGTTTTGCATCTTTAGTTTCAATAAAAATGTCAAGGATAGCCTTTACCATGCTTATTTTGCTAGTATACATGTTGCTGTTTGAAAACAGAAAGTTTACCGCTGTTGCAAAAATTCCCTAGAAAAAGTCAGAGAATGGTATAATGTTGAAACTTTTTGCATAATGAGATCTGATAAATCTTCTACAGCGTAGTATTTGTCTCATAATTTTTGGAGTTAGGGAAGTATTGATACTCTTGCATTCTTTACAGATTGTACTGTTTTGGCAGATTGCTGTTATGTTTGCATTGTTTGCATATGTTCGCTTGTTTAACGATTATATTTGAGGATAGGAGTATTAAATATGCAGAGACATTTAGTATGCAATGTTAAATAATAATTTTAGTGATTTTTTACAGTATGAAATGATAAGGTTTTGCATTGGTTTATACTAACCTATCTCACGAGTTCTTGTTGAGTTTGGTGTGGATGAGGCTTTTGATAAAAAGAGAAACCATGATATGAGAGGAATTAAGGAGACACAAAAGTTCAATCTTGGGGATGCCTACGGCACACCAAGATAATATTTCAAGAAGTATCAAGCATCTAAGCTTGGGGATGTCCCGTTAGGCATCCCACCTTTCTTCTTCAACAATTATCGGTTAGTATCGGTTCAGCCTAAGTTTTTGCTTCTTCACATGAGTTGTGCTATCTTTGCAATGTAATTTTATTTTGATTTGCTTGTTGTTTGAATAAAATACATTAGATCTGAAATTCTTAAATGAGAGAGAGTCTTCACATAGTTACATAATTATTTAGCTACTCATTGATCTTCACTTATATCTTTTTAGAGTAGTTTGTCATTTACTCGTGTGCTTCACTTATATCCTATGAGTAAATGGTTGAATGAGTTGAATGTCATAAATCTGAAATTATATATGTCTCATTTGCTTATCCCATGGGGAGTAATGACTTCACATCTAAGAAGTAGAGGTTGTAAATTTATTGAAGGTTAGCAAGCTTTGTATTGGTCATTTGAACAATTCATGAAAGAATATTGAAGGAAGAGAGATTTCACATATACATATACTATCCTAGACATATTTTATAATTGTGAGCACTCGTTAAGTATGACATGCTAAAGAGTTGATGTTGGACAAGGAATACAACGTAATGGGTTATGTTTTCTCACATCTCAGTTAAAGTATGTTGTCATGGATCACTCAAACATGTTGAGCTTGCCTTTCTCCCTCATGCTAGCCAAATTCCTTGCACCAAGTAGAGATACTACTTGTGCTTCCAAATATCCTTAAACCCATTTTTGCCATGAGAGTCCACCATACCTACCTATGGATTGAATAAGATCCTTCAAGTAAGTTGTCATCGGTGCAAGCAATAAAAATTGCTCTCTAAATATGTATGATCTATTAGTGTGAAGAAAATAAGCTTTATACGATCTTGTTATGGAAGCAATAAAAGCGACGGACTGCATAATAAAGGTCCATATACAAGTGGCAATATAAACTGAGATTCTTTTGCATTAAGATTTTGTGCATCCAAAAATAAAAGCACATGACAACCTATGCTTCCCTCTGCGAAGGGCCTATCTTTTACTTTATGTCTTTTACTTTATGCAAGAGTCAAGGTGATCTTCACCTTTCCCTTTTTCATTTTATCCTTTGGCAAGCACCTTGTGTTGGAAAGATCCTAATATATATATATATATATATCCAATTGGATGTACATTAGCATGAACTATTATTGTTGACATCACCCAAAGGTGAATACGTTGGGAGGCAACACTATAAGCCCCTATCTTTCTCAGTGTCCGATTAAAACTCCATAACCATAAGTATTGTGTGACTGTTAGCAATTGTAGAAGACTATATGATAGTTGAGTATGCGGAGTTTGCTAAATCAAAGCCTGACATAGACCCTTCCTGAAAATAAGATGAATTGCAATTGTTTGGTGACTGAGAATGAAGTTTGCTAGTTTTCAAGAAAGTTTATGGTCTATGCTTTAACATGTGAATAGCTTGTTACTTGATCGTGAATGTTTTATCAGATGAACTACTGTTATGACATATAATCATGCTAGAAAAGGTGATTGAAATTATCATTGATCAAACTTGTGCGCCTGCTAGCATTCACACTTCATAAATTCTTTCTTTTATCATTTACCTACTCGAGGACGAGCAGGAATTAAGCTTGGGGATGCTGATACGTCTCCAACGTATCTATAATTTATGAAGCATTCATGCTATATTATTATCTGTTTGAATGATTACGAGCTTTATTATACACTTTTATATTACTTTTGGAACTAACCTATTAACCGGATGCCCAGCCCATATTGCTGTTTTATTGCCTATTTCAGTATTTCGAAGAAAAGGAATATCAAACGAAGTCCAAACAGAATGAAACCTTCGGGAGCGTGATTTTTGGAACGAACATGATCCGGGAGACTTGGAGCACAAGCCAGGGAAGCTTCAAGGAGGCCAGGAGATAGGAGGGCGCGCCCACCCCCCTCGGCATGCCCCCCTGTCTTGTGGGCCGCTCGAGCATCCCCCGACCAACTTCTTTCGCCTATATATTCCCATATGCCCTAAAACCATCAAATACGAATATAGATCGGGAGTTCCGCCGCCGCGAGCCTCTGTAGCCACCAAAAACCTCTTGGGAGCCCATTCCGGCACCCTACCGAAGGGGGGATCCCTCACCGGTGGCCATCTTCATCACCCCGGCGCTCTCCATGATGAGGAGGGAGTAGTTCACCCTCGGGGCTGAGGGTATGTACCAGTAGCTATGTGTTTGATCTCTCTCTCTCTCTCGTGTTCTCTCTATGACATGATCTTGATGTATCGTGAGCTTTGTTATTATAGTTGGATCTTATGACGTTTCTCCCCCCTCTACTCTCTTGTGATGAATTGTGTTTTCCTCTTGAAGTTATCTTATTGGATTGAGTCTTTAAGGATTTGAGAACACTTGATGTATGTCTTGTCGTGCTTATCTGTGGTGACAATGGGATATCACGTGATCCACTTGATGTATGTTTTGGTGATCAACTTGCGGATTCCGCCCATGAACCTATGCATAGGGGTTGGCACATGTTTTCATCTTGACTCTCCGGTAGAAACTTTGGGGCATTCTTTGAAGTACTTTGTGTTGGTTGAATAGATGAATTTGAGATTGTGTGATGCATATCGTATAATCATGCCCACGAATACTTGAGGTGACAATGGAGTATCTAGGTGACATTAGGGTTTTGGTTGATTGGTGTCTTAAGGTGTTATTCTAGTATGAACTCTATGATAGATTGAACATAAAGAATAGCTTCACGTTATTTTACTACGGACTCTTGAATAGATAGAAGATAAAGGATAGCTTTGATGTGGTTTCGTACCCTACCATAATCTCTTTGTTTGTTCTCCGCTATTAGTGACTTTGGAGTGACTCTTTGTTGCATGTTGAGGGATTGTTATATGATCCAAGTATGTTATTATTGTTGAGATAAATTGCACTAGTGAAATTATGAACCCTATGCATTGTTTCCTACCATTGCAATACCGTTTACGCTCTATCTTTTATCATTAGTTACCTTGCTGTTTTTATGTTTTCATATTACAAAAGCCTATATGTACCATCCATATTGCACTTGTATCACCATCTCTTCGCCAAACTAGTGCACCTATATAATTTACCATTGTATTGGGTGTGTTGGGGACACAAAAGACTCTTTGTTATTTGGTTGCAGGGTTTTTTGAGAGAGACCATCTTCATCCTACGCCTCCCACAGATTGATAAACCTTAGGTCATCCACTTGAGGGAAATTTGCTATTGTCCTACAAACCTCTGCACTTGGAGGCCCAACAACGTCTACAAGATGAAGGTTGTGTAGTAGACATCACAACTATCGCACCGAACTCATTGACTTCTACGTACGTGGCACGCATCGGTCTTCCATACAGTGCCATCCTAGCCCCCCCCCCCCCCCCCGCGCTCGCCAAGTTTATGGCAGGGACCCACTCGGGCTACAACATCGTCAAGATGCCCGGGAGCCGCAGGATCATTACTATATCTGGAGACAAGGTGGACGCGGCACGGGCCCTCAAATGCGCTTATAGGGTTGCGGCAGCTTCGTTCCCCGGCGTCGAGGACAAGGCGGAGGCCCAGGAGGCCACCCCCGCAAGGAAAAACAATTGTTCTCTCAGGACCGCACCGAGACGAAGAAAGTGTCGGTCAATGGTAACAGCTCGGACCCCACCTTCACCATAAGCGCCGGCCTCCCCCTATAGCAGGAAAATGCTCTTGTTGCTTTCCTACGGGCCAACAAGGATGTGTTCGCTTGGAAAGCGTCTGACCTAGCCAACATCCCAAGGGAGGTGATTGAGCACCATTTGGCGGTGTGCCCTGATACGTCCATTTTTCATCATGTTTTCTTACTGTTATTTATAATGTTTTTATGCATAACAATGCTTCATGGAGTAATTCTAATGCCTTTTCTCTCATAATATGCATGGTTTACACAAAGAGAGAGAATGACGGCAGCTGAATTCTGGACCTGAAAAAGCTACGTCAGAGTTACCTATTCTGCACATCTCCAAATGAGCTAAAAAATTATGGAGAATTTTTTTGGAATATATGAAAAATACTGGAGCAAATAACTACCGGAGGGGGCCACCCTGGTGAGCACAAGACACCAGGGTGCGCCGGTTATGCCCTCCTTGGCCCACCTCTGGTTCCCATCTTCTGGTATATAGGTCATTTTGACCTAGAAAAAATGACGAGAGGATTTTCGGGACGGAGCGCCGCTGTCTCGAGGTGGAACTTGGGCATGAGCACTTTTGCCCTCCGGTGGAGCGATTCCGCCGGGGGAACTTCCCTCCCAAAGGGGGAAATTGAAGCCATCGTCATCACCAACAACCCTCTCATCTTTGGGAGGGCAATCTCCATAAACATCTTCAACAACACCATCTCCTGTCAAACCCTAGTTCATCACTTGTGTTCAATCTTTGTTCCTGAACCTCAGATTGGTACATGTGGGTGACTAGTAGTGTTGATTACATATTGTAGTTGATTACTATATGGTTTATTTTGTGGAAGATTATATGTTCAGATCCATTATGCTATTTAATACCCCTCTGATCTTGAGCATGATTATCATTTGTGAGTAGTTACTTTTATTCTTGAGGTCACGGGAGAAGTCATGTTGCAAGTAATCATGTGAACTTGATATGTGTTCAGTATTTTGATGATATGTATGTGGTGATTCCCTTAGTAGTGTCATATGAACATTGATTACATGGCACTTCACCATATTTGGGACTAAGGGAATTCATTGGGGAGTAGTTACTAGATGATGGGTTGCTAGAGTGACATAAGCTTAAACCCTAGTTTACGCGCTACTTCCTAAGGGACCGAGATTTGGATCCAAAAGTTTAATGCTATGGTTAGATTTTATCTTAATACTTCTCTCGTAGTTGCGGATGCTTGCGAGGGGGTTAATCATAAGTAGGAGGTTTGTTCAAGTAAGAACAGCACCTAAGCACTGGTCCACCCACATATCAAATTATCAAAGTAGCGAACACGAATCAAACCAACATGATGAAAGTGACTAGATGAAATTCCCGTGTACCCTCAAGAATGATTTCCCTATTATAAGAAACCGTTTTGGCCTGTCCTTTGCCAAAGAAGGATTGGGCTACCTCGCTGCACTTTATTTACCGTTAACATTACTTGCTCGTTACAAATTATCTTGCCATCAAACTATCTGTTACCGACAATTTCAGTGCTTGCAGAAAATACCTTGCTGAAAACCACTTACCATTTCCTTCAGCTCCTCATTGGGTTCGACACTCTTACTTATCGAAAGGACTACGACTGATCCCCTATACTTGTGGGTCATCAAGACTCTTTTCTGGCGCCGTTGCCTGGGACTGAAGCGCTCTTGGTAAGTGGAAATTGGTAAGGGGAAATTATTACTACGTGCTGAAATTTATGTCACTTGTTACTATGGAGAACCATCATTTGAGGGGTTTCTTTGGGGTATCTTCACCTCGAATAGAACCACAATTAGTTGCCCCTCAACCTACTTCACCTACTGAAAAAATTGGTTATGAAATTCCTTCGGGTATGATAGAACAACTTCTATCTAATCCTTATGTAGGAGATGGAACTAAACTTCTTGATATGCACTTGATATATGTAGATGAAATTTGTGGATTATTTAAGCTTGCAGGTTTACCCAGAGATGAAGCTAAGAAGAAGGTTTTCCCTTTATATTTGAATGTAAAAGCAGTGACATGGTATAGGCTATGGGATGATATTGGATCTTGGAATTGGAATGGATTGAAATTGGAATTTCACCAAAAAAATATCCTATGCATCTAGTTCAGCGTGATCGGAATTATATATATAATTTTTGGCGTCGTGAAGGAGAAAGTATTGCTCTAGCTTGGGGGAGGATTAATTCAATGTTATATTCATGCCCCAATCATGAGCTCTCAAGGGAAAATATTATCCAAAACTTTTATGTTCGTCTTTCTAATGATGATCGATCCATGCTCGATACTTCTTGTACTAGTTCTTTTATGAAGAAGACTATTGAATTCAGGTGGGATCTTTAGAAAGAATTAAACGTAGCTCTGAAGATTGGGTACTCAATGAAGGTAAATAGTCAGGTATTAAGCTTAAGTTTGATTGTGTTAAATCTTTTATGAATACCCGATGCTTTTCACAAGTTTAGCACTAAATATGTACTTGACTCCGAGATAGTAGCCTCTTTTTGTGAATATTTTGCTACTCATGTTGATCTCCCCAAGGAGAACTGGTTTAAAGATCGTCCACCTATTAAATAAGAAATTAAAGAACCGGTAATAGCTAAAGATGAAACTATCATGTACAATGTTAATCCAGTTGTGCCTACTGCTTATATTAAAAACCACCATTGACTGTTAGGATAAAGGAACATGCTAAGGGTTCAACTGTGGTCCGCAAAAGTAATATCAAAGCACCTAGACCTTCAAAAAAATCAAAGTAGAACCTAGTGTTTCTATAGTTAAAGATCTCTTGGTAGAAAATATTGATGGGCATGTTATTTACTTCTGTGATGAAGCTACTAGAATTGCCAAACCTGACGAAAAGGATAAACATAGATCTGTTGTTGGCATGCCTGTTGTCTCAGTTAAAATAGGAGATCATTGTTATCATGGTTTATGTGATTTGGGTACTAGCATGACTGTTATTCCTTTTACTTTATATCAAGAAATTATGAATGATATAGCACCTGCTGAAATAGAAGACATAGATGTTACTATTAAACATGCTAATAGAGACACTATCACACCACTTGGGGTTGTTAGAGATGTTGAAGTCTTGTGTGGGAAAGTAAAATATCCTACTGATTTTCTAGTCCTTGGTTCCCCACAAGACGACTTTTGTCCCATTATTTTTGGTAGACCTTTCTTGAACACCGTTAATGCTAAAATAGATTGTGAGAAACATGTCGGTGTTAGTTTTCCTGATGAGTCTCACGAGTTTAATTTCTCCAAGTTTAGTAGACAAACTCGTAAGAAAGAATTACCAAATAAAAATGAAAGAGTTGGTCTTGCTTCTATTGTTGTGCCTCCTACTGTTCCACTAGAACAATATTTCCTAGAACATGACTATAATATGCATATGCACGAAAGCAATGAAATAGATAAAAAAAATCTTTGAACAACGACCTCTACTCAAACACAATTTGCCTATTGAAACTCTAGGAGGTCCTCCTCCACCTAACGGTGATCCTGTGTTTGAATTAAAACAATTTCCTAACACTTTGAAATATGCTTATCTTGATGGGGAAAAGATATATCAAGTTATTATTAGTGCTAACCTTTCAGAACATGAAGAAGAAAGATTATTGAAAATTGCGAAGAAGCACTGAGCTGTTATTGGGTATAATCTTGATGATCTTAAGGGCATTAGTCCCACTCTCTGTCAGTACAAGATTAATATGGAACCTGATGCTAAGCCCGTTATTGATCACCAATGATGCTTGAATCCTAAGATGAAAGAAGTGGTAAGAACTGAAATATTAAAGCTTCTTGAAGCAGGTATAATATATCCCATAGCTGGTAGTAGATGGGTAAGTCCCGTTCATTGTGTCCCTAAGAAGGGAGGTATTACTGTTGTTCCAAATGATAAAGTTGAACTTATTCCACAAAGATTTGTCACTGGCTATGGAACGATAATTGATTTTAGAAAATTAAATAAAGCAACTAGAAAAATCATTACCCTCTGCCTTTTATTGATCAAATGTTAGAAAGACTATAGCACACACACTTTTGTTTCTTTGATAGATATTCTGGTTTTCTCAAACACCTGTTTCACAACCTGATCAAGAGAAAACCACCTTTTCTTGTCCTTTTGGAACTTATGCTTATAGACATATGCCTTTTGGTTTATGTAATGCACCTGCTACCTTTCAAAGATGTATGATTGCTATATTCCCTGATTTGTGAAAAGATTGTTGAGGTTTTCATGGATGATTTTTCTGTTTACGGAACTTCTTTTGATGATTACTTATGCAACCTTGATCGAGTTTTGCTGAGTTGTGAGCAAACTAATCTTGTCTTGAATTGGGAGAAGTGCCACTTTATGGTTAATGAAGGTATTGGCTTGGGGCATAAAATCTCTAAACGAGGTATTGAGGTGGATAAAGCTAAAGTTGATGCAATTGAGAAAATGCCATGTCCTAGAGATATTAAAGGTATTCGTAGTTTCCTTGGTCATGCTGGTTTCTATAGGAGGTTTATTAAAGACTTCTCTAAAATTTCTAGGCCTCTTACAGATCTTTTACAAAAGGATGTTCCATTTGTTTTTGACGATGAATGTGTAGAAGCCTTTGAAACACTCAAGAAAGCCTTAACTTCTGCACCTATAGTACAACCATCTGATTGGAACTTGCCTTTTGAAATTATGTGTGATGCTAGTGATTATGATGTTGGTGTTGTTCTAGGACAAAGATTTGATAAGAAATTAAATGTTATCCATTATGCTAGTAAAACTCTAGACAGTGCTCAACGAAATTATGCTACTACTAAAAATGATTTTTAGCAGTTGTGTTTGCTTATGACAAATTTAGATCTTATATTGTTGATTCTACAGTAACTGTTCACCCCGATCATGCTGCTATAAAATATCTTATGGAAAAGAAAGATGCTAAACTTAGACTTATTAGGTGGGTTCTTTTGCTACAAGAATTTGATTTACATATTACTGATAGAAAAGGAGCTGAGAACCTCGTAGCTGATAACTTTTCTAGGTTAGAAAATATTCTTGATGACCAACTACCCATTGATGATAGTTTTCCTGATGAACAACTAGCTGCAATAAATGTTTCTCATAACACTCCTTGGTATGCTGACTATGCTAATTACATTGTTGCTAAATATATACCACCTAGTTTCACATACCAACAAAATAAAAAATTCTTCTATGAATTAAGTCATTGCTTTTGGGATGACCCACACCTCTATAAAGAAGGAGTAGATGGTATTATTAGATATTGTGTACCTGTGCTTGAATAGGAACAAATCCTATGGAAATTTCACTCAGAAGCTTATGGAGGACATCATGCGGGAGATAGAACTGCTCGCAAGGTATTGCAATCTAGTTTTTACTGGCCTACTCTCTTCAAGGATGTCCGTAAGTATGCTTTATCTTGTGATGAATGTCAAAGAATTGGTAATATCGGTAAGCGTCAAGAAATGCCTATGAATTATTCACTTGGTGTTGAACCATTTGATGATTAGGGTTTTGATCATATGGGACCTTTTCCTTCCTCTAATGGGTATACTCATATTTTGGTTGCTATTGATTATGTTACCAAGTGGGTAGAAGCTAGTAGTGTTGATCACAGCACTTCCATTAAAATGCTTAAAGAAGTTATTTTCCCAAGGTTTGGAGTTCCTAGATATTTAATGACTGATGGTGGTTCACGCTTTATTCATGGTGCTTTCCGTAAAATGCTTGCTAAGTATGATGTTAACCATAGAATTGCATCACCCTATAATCCTCAATCTAGTGGTCGAGTTGAACTTAGCAATAGAGAAATAAAATTAATATTAAAAAACTGTTAATAGGTCCCAAAAGATTGGTCTAAGAAATTGGATGATGCACTTTGGGCCTACAGAACAGCTTATAAAAATCCTATGGGTATGTCTCCTTATAAAATGGTTTATGGAAAAGCTTGTCATTTGCCTATTGAGTTAGAACATAAAGCATATTCGGCTATTAAAGAACTTAACTATGATTTCAAACTTGCCGGTGAAAAGAGGTTGTTTGATATCAGCTCACTAGATGAATGGAGAACCCAAGCTTATGAAAATGCCAAATTGTTTAAAGAAAAAGTTGAAAGATGGCATGATAAAAGAATCCAAAAGCGATAATTCAGAGTTGGAGAATACGTTCTTTTACAACTCTAGTTTCAAATTCTTTGCAGCAAAACTTCTCTCTAAATGGGAAGTACCATATATTATTGAAGAGGTCTATCGCTCTAGAGCTATCAAAATAAATAATGCTAAAGGTACCAACCCGAAGGTTGTCAATGAACAAAGAATCAAACACTATATTTCAGGTACGCCTATTAATGTTGAAAGCAATATTATTCAAACCATGACACCTGAGGAATACATAAAAGAAACCTTCCGAAACACTCCCTAATACTTAAAAAGAGGAGGTACATGATACGGTAAGTAAACGGACTCCAAAAAATCCGCAAAAATATTTTTGTCAGTTTTGGAATATTAAAAAAATAGGAAAATAATAAACAACGAGGAAGGCAACCGAGGAGGGCACAAGACACCAGGGCGCGCCTGCCCTGCCTGGCGCCCCCAGGTAGGTTGTTGTAGGAATGAAGTATGTCTACCAGCAGGGGGTGAATGGGAGTTTTAAAATTTCTTCAGAAAACTTAAATCTCTCAGAACACAACAGTGAAATGTATGAAAAACAAACTATGATGAACTGAAACAGGGTGCCAACGATAAATAAGACATGCATCAAAGTAAATCATACGAATGAAAATGCATTGAAAGTAAACATGAGTGGCAGAGATAACAGAAGATGCTCGATGGCGACAAGGAATTTGTTCGACTAGTTCGTCCACTGCACAAGGACTGCGTCTGGTTGGAGGGGTTGTGACTTCACATGGAAGATAAACTCTCTTCACCCTATTCTCCTTGACAATTTATTCATCAACCAATGCCGATCACTTGTGGTAGATGCTTGAAGGCAATCTTTGAACCTTTACAGACTTCTCCTTCGAGAACCACAATCACTCTTGGTCTCTGAAGAAACTGACCTCTAACAATCTAGAGAGTTTGCAGCTCTCAAGAGTAATAGGCGGAGCGTACTAAACTTAATTCCAGTGATGTTGAACTACCATCTAATTCTTTGGCTCGTGGTTTTTTTTCTCTTGGTGGATTTTAAACTTAAATCGCTCAGAGAGGGGGTTGCTCAACAATCTTCTCAGGAATCAAACGGAGCAGCCACCAGACAAAGCCGTCGCAGGGTGGCTATTTATAGCCGCAGCCTTCCCAGATGGGAAATGACCATTTTGGACACGAGGTCCAACCAATGGCCAACCAACACGTTCACAACGGTTTGATTTTGGAGCAACGGTAGCATTACTTGAGGAACAAGTAATGCTAACTCCTCGATCGAGGAAAATCTCCTGCAGCGAAGAAGATCACAGTCTCTTGTTGGCAAGTATTTACTCGGAGCACAAAGAGATTTATCTCATAGCTTTCATAGGATTTGGGTTGAGCATCAGAGAATGAAAGCTTCGAATGCTATACCCCTCTTAATAGTACGGTGGTCCTATGACTCAATGAAAGAAGAAGAACAACGAAATAAATGCTACATCTTCATCTCGCCTTTATTCTTCCTCGAGCGCAGTCATTTGCTTTGAACATGCACCGAACAAATTGCTTGAACTTCAACAATTTTTAGGGGTCACTCTTGTTAGCTTTATCTTTGGTGATAACCTTCACTGCCACGCAGGAAGATTATCTTTGCCGTTTGCATCAAACTCCTCAATACTTCACGGACCTGTTACTCTGTGTGCACTAGAAAACACGTAAGTCCCATACTATTTATGTCGACAAACTTCAAAACATAAGGGGCCTTTCATTGCACCAACAATCTCCCCCTTTTTGGACGGTTGTTGACAAAACAGATAATCATCAAAGTGAAGATAGATAGGTGCAATGTAGAACAAACAAGAGTGAACTTGCATTACTTGACTTGATGATGAAATATACTACCCTTAGATGTATACATGGTCAATTGATATACCATAAAGGTTCTTGAAATTCATTTGAGTGAGTGGAGGATTTTCAATCATATGAGGTAATGATACGCACGGATCAGAGGTAATCCAACAAGAATGTACTGCAATCATTCATGAATTCTGTCAATAATCCCACCTGTAAAAGAATAAGCTTCGATAGAATATAGTGTAGCTTGGGGGTCATTAATATTACAACCCAGAATAGAAGTTTTACATCAGAGCACATAAAAAGTCGTAAATTGTCTCAAAAGATAGAGTGAGTAAACACATTGACCAAATCCAACAGAGCAAATATATCGAAACTCTCGATGTTATTCTCCCCCTTTTTGTCTACTAGTGTAAAAAAGGTGATGAAAACACGAGTGTTATAATTCACATACGATTCACTCTGAGGCATCGCCTGAGGAACTGCCCGAAGAGATTTCTGATTCAAGGTGGCTGGAACATCTTCGTCTTCAGCAGCAGCAGCAGATCCTTCAAGACTGGCTTGGGGCCAAGAAGAAGAAGGTTCATTTGGATCAGCCTCGTGAGTCTTGCGAGACAGAGGATTTTCTTCAGCAAGTTTTTTAGTTAGTGATGTGGCTTATGATTCATCGAGTAATTGGCGCAGCTGAATCCATAGTAAATTTGTTGTTAGTTCATGGCAAAGGTGGAGTGATGCGATCTTGAAAATCTTCAGCGGTAAACCCTTGATCAGTATACTCATAGAGTTCTTGAAGGTGAGAGTGACTACATTGCTTCTTTGAGAAAACTTTCCGAAGCAACTTCCATAAATGCTTCTTGTTTTCTTTTGTGATCATGTGCACAACTTTTGCGCGGTTGTGAATAACATTAAGTTCGGCAGCGAGGTGCTCTTTCTCTTGGCGGTCTTTGGCCATATGCTTCAGTTAGAGTTGTTGAGTGCGCAAGCTCACTTCAAGATGTGAAGGAGGCTGGGTGTTCGGTTCGCGATCACGCTTAGGTAGCTTTAGCCCATTGAAGGTGTTATGATAATAATAAGGACTGGACACTGGTGCTTTCCTCGAAGAAAAATCTTCCATCACTTTCACCGTGTCACGCGCGGGAGAAATGAAGCTTTTGTGACTGATTTTGGCAAGATATTTGGTCTTCATTGCATAGTCAACCACTTTCTGAATCTAGGGTGCATATACCTTGATAGTTTTGGGGCACTGAGCTGAAACCATCAGTATGTGGAGGAACAAATCTTCAACGTCGAAGATAAATCCTAGAGAGATAGCATGGATGGTGTTCCAAAGAACATCAGAAATGGCATTATCTATACTCATCCCAGCTAGAGAGTATAAGTAAGAATGTGATACAATGTCTAATTGTCGAACGTCAAGTGCTCAGGCAGAGGAGGACCATTGTAGCCACGAATTTTATCTTCAACCATTATGCATCGGAGATAGCATTAATGTTATGAACCTGAATATTAGTCTTGCCATGTTCAAACCGAGGGAAATGAAAATGAGAGACAAAGTCCATGGCAGAGCACTTGATTCATTTGCCTTTAGTCATCATTCCATAATCCACTTTGTGCTATCAGAGACATCACCAGATATATACAGCGTAGCATAAAACTGAAGGATAATCTCCCTGTTCCATGGATGCTGATATGCAAAGACATGCGTAAGACCATAGTCTTCGATATCTTGCAATACTTGAGTAAAGCAGCCAAGGTTCTTCATCGCAGCAATATCTGGGAACTCATGAGGGAAAATCTTGAGGCTGCCATAAAGAATCCGTGAATAATATGTAGCCTATTCTTGAATCCAGAACCGAGGAGATTCAGAAGTATGGGGCTTGCTGTATGGACTCTCTTGAAAGAATTTCGGATGAGTGTTCCGACTGAAAAGTGGCCCTTTGAACCAAAACCGGTGGAAAACAACGGCAGGCCTTGCGATAATAAGGATAGTTCAGTTCATCTTCAACGGATACGACTTCATCGCCCTTGATGACAGAGTCTCAATGATGAGTTGACGCTGATTTTTCTGCAGAAGGATCAACTGAGCTTCTTTGTGCAGTGTTGAGTGAGATTCGCAGGGGAGAGTGCTTTGACACTTGTTTAGGAGCTGAGTCAGGCACCGAATCTTTACTGGTGACTGGGGGCTGTTGGGGAATTGCTTCAGTAGTAGTTGGAGGAGCAGAGGGAAGAACTGAATCATTTGGTTCGACGTGGACAGGAGAAGCTTGTTGTCCAGACTGAGGAATTTCACCTTCTTCTGACACTTGGTGCTGAAAAGGATTTGCTTCATGCGCAGGGGAGGCCACATGCACTGTTTTTAGTTGGTGATACATCTTCGTCGTATCTACTTTTCCTAACGCTTGTCCTCTTGTTTTGGACTCTAATTTGCATGATTTGAATGAAACTAACCCAGACTGATGTTGTTCTCAGCAGAACTACCATGGTGTTGTTTTTGTGCAGAAATAAAAGTTCTCGGATTGGAACAAAACTTTGTGAGGAATTTTTATATGACTAAAGATAATTTATGGAGCCAAGAACCACCGGAGGGGGGCGCCTGGATGGGAACAACCAATCAGGGCATGCCCCCCCTCCAGGCGCACCCAAGTGGGTTGTCCCCACCTGGTGGCACCGTAGACCCTAAAACCGATGCTATAAAATCACATTTTTCTAGAAAAAAATTAGGGAGAAAGAATTATCACGTTTCAAGAGACGGAGCCGTCGCCACCACCTGTTCTTCATCGGGAGGCCAGATCTGGAGTCCGTTTGAGGCTCCAGAGAGGGGGATCTTCGATCTTCATCATCACCAACCCTTCTCCATCACCAATTCCATGATGCTCCCCACCGGGAGTGAGTATTTCCTTCATAGGCTCGCTGGTCGGCGAGGAGTTGGATGAGATTCATCATATAATCGAGTTAGTTTTGTTAGGGCTTGATCCCCAGTATCCATTATGTTCTGAGATTGATGTGGCTATGACTTTTCCATGCATAATGCTTGTCACTTTGGGCCTGGGTGCCATGATTTCAGATCTGAACTCTTTATGTTTTCATGAATATATTTGTGTTCTTGGTCCTATCTTGCAAGTTATAGTCACCTACTACGTGTTATGATCTGGCCCCGGAGTCACAATAGTCGGGACACTTCCCGGTGATGATCGTAGTTTGAGGAGTTCTTGTATTCATCGTGTGTTAATGCTTTGCTCCGGTTCTCTATTAAAAGGAGGCCTTAATATCCCTTAGTTTCCAATAGGACCCTGCTTCCACGAGAGTGTAGGATAAAAGATGTCATGCCAGTTGTTTCCATAAGCACGTATGGCTATTTACGGAATACATGCTTACATTATATTTATGAATTGGAGCTAGTGCCGCACCACCCTAGGTTATGACTGTTACATGATGAATATCATCCAACAAATCACCGATCCAATGCGTGTGATTTTCCTACATATTGATCTTGCTAAGTTACTATTATTGTTGTTACTATCATTACTGCTACAAAACTATTGCTACCACTGTTACCGTTACTATTGCTGTTGCGACTACTACCAAAACTAGCACACTACTTTGCTACTGATCACTTTGTTGCAGATAATTAATCCAGGTGTGGTTGAATTGACAACTCAGCTACTAATACTTGCAAATATTGTTTGGCTCCCCTTGTGTCGAATATATAAATTTGGGTTGAATATTCTACCCTCGAAAACTGTTGCGATCCCCTATACTTCTGGGTTATCAAGACATTTTTCTGGCGCCGTTGCCGGGGACCATAGCTATATTTGTTGAGTCACTTGGGATTATCATCAAATTAATTGTGAAGAGTCTGAAGAACTGTGACGCCCCTGATTCAATCGTACACTAATCATGCACGCAAATGTGTACGATCAAGATCAGGAACTCACGGGAAGATACCACAACACAACTCTAAAAGTAAAATACGTCATACAAGCATCATAATACAAGCCAGGGGCCTCGAGGGCTCGAATACAAGTGCTCAATCATAGATGAGTCAGCGGAAGCAACAATATCTGGGTACAGACATAAGTTAAACAAGTTTGCCTTAAGAAGGCTAGCACAAACTGGGATACAAATCAAAAGAGGCGCAAGCCTCCTGCCTGGGATCCTCCTAAACTACTCCTGGTCGTCGTCAGCGGCCTACACATAGTAGTAGACACCTCTAGTGTAGTAAGAGTCGTCGTCAACGGTGGCGTCTGGCTCCTGGGCTCCTGCATCTGATTGTGACAACCAGGTAGAAGGGAAAGGGGGAAAAGAGGGAGAAAAGCAATCGTGAGTACTCATCCAAAGTACTCGCAAGCAAGGATCTACACTACATATGCATGGGTATATGTGTAAAGAGGCAATATCGGTGGACTGAACTACAGAATGCCAGAATAAGAGGGGGATAGCTAGTCCTGTCGAAGACTACGCTTCTGGCAGCCTCCATCTTGCAGCATGTAGAAGAGAGTAGATTGAAGTCCTCCAAGTAGCATCGCATAGCATAATCCTACCCGGCGATCCTCCCCTCGTCGCCTTGTGGAAAAGCGATCACCGGGTTGTCTGTGGAACTTGTCTGGGTGTGTTTTATTAAGTATCCGGTTCTAGTTGTCATAAGGTCAAGGTACAACTCTGGGTCAACCTTTTACCAAGGGACACGGCTATTCGAATAGATAAACTTCGCTGAAGGGGTGCACCACATAACCCAACACGCTCGATCCTATTTGGCCGGACACACTTTCGTGGGACATGCCCGGCCTCGGAAGATCAACACGTCGCAGCCCCACCTAGGCACAACATAGAGGATAGCACGTCGGTCTAACTCCTATGGCGCAGGGGTCTGGGCCCATCGCCCATTGCACACCTGCATGCTGCGAGGGCGGCCGAAAGCAGACCTAGCCTCACTAATACAAGAGAATGTGTTTCCAGTCCAATCCGGTGCGCGCCGCTCAGTCGCTAACGTCACGAAGGCTTCAGCTGATACCACGACGTCGAGTGCCCATATCTTTCCCGCGTAGTTGGTTAGTGCGTATAGGCCAGTGGCCAGAGTCAGATCAAATACCAAGATCTCGTTAAGCGTGTTATTATGAAGCAACCGCAGACGCCGACCAGGGCCAGGCCCACCTCTCTCCTAGGTTGTCGGGGAAGCGGATCCACGAACACCTATGGGACCGGCGGACCGAGCCCCCCTCGGTTCGGCAGGGGCGCGGAGATCGCACGAAGAGCGGATCGAGGCGAAGCACATGAGCAGTTTACCCAGCTTCGGAGCTCTCCGGAGAGATAATACTCCTACTGCTGCTTGTCTGATTGTATTGTGTTCTTGCTCAAGAGCGCTGAGTGCTACAGTACACTCTAGCTGCTAACGAGACCGAGCGTGTGTGATTTTCTAGATTCGAACCCCCTCTACGTTGCGCATGGGCCTCCTTTTATACGCTCAAGGGGTCACCGACAGGTGGCAACGCAGACGAGGGTAAAAATGGAAAAGGAGTTGTGGTTGGTACAGCTACCTGCACAGTGCATCCTACCTAACCCTGACGGTAGGGGACAAAGGCATTAAATGCCCGTCTGTGTCGCCCAAACAGTGCAGAAAAGGACCGTCAGGGACGCCACCGTTCGCCACGATGGTAATCTTGTCAGCGTCGCTCGCCACCTCGCACCGCTGGCTGCTCAGCCTCCTGCCACGCGCGCCTGGGAAGGCCCTAGGGCGACACGTTGGTGGATGCGCTGGAGCGTGAGTGCAGAGTGATAACCTGCCACGGGAAGCGCCTTGCCGCGACCGTTGTCTTGTCGCATCCGGAAGCTTGTCGCTCACCGGGTCTTGCCGGGATGCGTGGCGCGTCGCGGCAAGTTCCTCGAAATGACTTGGTTGGCCTTTCCGGCAAGCTCCTCTTGCCGGGGCCTTGTCTCCTTGGCTTGAATACTTTGTTCTTGAATGGCTCCAAGGGAACCACGGAGGACCTTGGCGGTCACCCAGCAAGCCTTGCCGCGGGGTGCTGCAACTGCCCGTGCACAAGTTCGGGATACTAGGGTACCCCTACTCTAGTACACCGATAGGAGCCCCCGGCCCTGGGCCACACACGGTGCCGAGCGCTGTTGGGCCAGGCCCAAAGCAGGGCACGGGCACGCGCGGCCTGGGTCATGCCGTATCTTACTCCGTATCCACCGCGCCCTCCCCGAACGGCACGCGTTGAATGCGGCATCGTGGGAGAGATCGTGGGTGGTTTCTTTATTCAGAAGGGCGAAACGTCCGCCCCCTCCCTCTTTATAAGCAGGGGAAACAGGGGCAGTTTGCCCACTTCGCCGGTTTTACTCCATTCTCGAAAATATCCGCCGCTCCCCCCTTCTTCTCAAAGCCGAAAGAGAGCAGCGCTCCACCCCCCATCGCCACCGGTGCCACCAATGCCTTCGATCTCCCCCGCCACCTCCGCCATGGCTCCGAAAGCCGACAAGGGGAAGGGCATGAAGTCGGCCGAGGCGCAGCGGCTCACGGCGCTGCGAAAGGAGCGGGCCATCTTTCCCCCTCAGCTTGACGCAAAGGAGCTGAGGGAGTACTACTACCTTTTCTGGTCGACGGAGACGCGAGCGCATCCGCGCACGAAGGTACTCCCGGCTACCGCTTCGAGACTGGCTCCGAACGGGTATCCCTTCTTTGCACTGTTCTTCTTCTGCGGGCTCTGCCTGCCCTACTCTGAATTTTTCTGTGACATCATGAACACCTACGGGTTCCGCCTCCTTGAATTCACCCCCAATGTTGTCCTGACCATGGCAGTTTTCGCACATCTGTGCGAAAACTTTGTCGGAGTCCATCCAACTGTAGCCCTCTTCCGCCACTTCTTTATGCCCCGACTCGAGAGAGGAGAGCCCCTTGCCGGCGGAATCGCTTGGATCTCGAGAACTGGCAAGAAGGATGCTTATCTGGAGGGAGAGCTCTGCAGCAAATGGGAAGAATGGAGAGCAGAGTGGTGCTGGATTGTAGAGGAGAACCCGCAGCCATTTACCGCCCTGCGCCAAGCCCCAGTAGTGCGCAGCAACGATTAGAGCAACGTGGCCCCGGAAGACGATAGGCTGAAGATTTCCGTCACCCGTATCCTTCGCCTCAGGCTTGCCGGGCTCACTGTAGGCGCAGTTGGCGCAGATTTTCTTCGCCGCTGCATCGCACCCCTGCAGGAGAGGAGACCAGCCTGGGAGTTCCAGAACTCAGCGGATATCATGAGGCTGCGCCCGGGCCTAAACTTCAAGTTCACCGTCCTGGAGCTGGATGCGATGCTCCTGGAGCTATTCAAGCGCGATCCTCAACATCCATTCATGTTGCCGAGGAGTGTCGTTCCATTGTGCAACAATTCCTCGCTCGACCGCATCCGCGCCATGATGCCGCTGTGCGACTCGCACGGAATCGTCCTGACTTGGCAAGAGCCTGCAAACGATGTCGTGCGGGATTTCTTTGACGTCTTGGTAGAAGTGCCGGTCCGCGCTGATGAGCAGAAGAGCCTCACCCGCGACACCACCGATGATGAGATGCAGCGCATCGCTACCAGGCTGGAAGAGACGGCAGCAGCCGCTGCCGCGGGCGTATTTGGATTCACCGTGGAGGAGGCAGAGGCAGCAGAGGCGGCAAGACTTGCCGAGCGAGAGGAGTTCGCCGGCGAGGAAGAGCTTGCCGGGCCTGAAGCTGAATCGAGCGAGCCCGGCGAGGGAGAGCCTGTCGGACCCGAACCTTCGGACAGCTTGCCGCAGGCGGAGCCCCCAGCCCCGCCAAGAAGGCGTCTCCGCAAGGCCTCAGACGTAGCGGGGCGGCAGACGGGTCAACAGCCGCCGAGCCACGCGACACGCTCTACCGCGGAAACCACTATTGCCGCGGGAGCGCCTCACGCCGCTGCGGCAACCGGAGCGGGGTCTTCCTGGTCCACCGCTACTGCTCCTGCCAAGCGGACAAGGGAGCCTACTCCTCCGCCTCGTCGCACCGGAGGTGAGCCGGACTTCGATCTCTCCGCGCTCAGCTCCGACGAGGAAGAAGAAGAGTAAGATTCCTTGCTGTACTTGTAGTTCTTCAATTTTTGTTGTTTCGTCTTGTATCTGATTTGCTTTACTCTGAACTCATTCCTTTTCAGGACTCTGGCCCAGAGAGCGGTAAAGAGAGCCAAGGCCCCGGTGATTGTCATCGAGGACGACCCCACCACGACGGCAGAGGACATGTCCGAGACCACCTTGTCGGACCCGGCAACCATTCCTCAAAGCAGCCCCCAGCGCAGCCCTCCACGTAAGTAGATAGTTTACTTCCTGCTTTCAGGCGTGCGTGGGTGCTCTTCCTTTGCTGATATCTGAGTGTTGGTTCGTGCAGGAGCAGAGCAGCCTCACCAGGAGAGCCCGGAAGCCGCTCCTGAAGTGCCATCTGCCTCGACTACTCCGCCAAGGGAGGATTCCCCGGCAAGGGAGCGTTCTCCGGCAAGGGAGAATTTTCTAGTAAGGGACAGTTCTCCGGCAAGGGGCAGCACCAGCGATCCTCCGGTGGTTGAGACCACGACTGCAGATACAGGTAATCCTCTTGCTTGAAAACTTCCCTCGGATTCTTCTTCTTCTGATTTTCTTTTTGAATATTCGCTTGACCTTTCTCCCCTCTTCGGTCGTCAGATCCACCTGCCACGGAGCCGATGGAAACTGAGGCCGCCGGCGAGGAGAACGCGCGCGGCAACAACGACGACGCCGCGGCCACCGAAGAAGAGGCCGGTGCTGATGATCCCACCGGC
Source organism: Triticum aestivum (assembly GCF_018294505.1). Classification (NCBI taxonomy): domain Eukaryota; kingdom Viridiplantae; phylum Streptophyta; class Magnoliopsida; order Poales; family Poaceae; genus Triticum; species Triticum aestivum. The sequence continues at coordinate 318,891,018 of NC_057801.1, read as the reverse complement.
GAAGAGGCCGCCAAGGCTGCCGCCGCAGAAGCGGGCGAGGGATCCGGCGATCGCACTGACGGCCCCGAGGCCGCAGGAGCACCAGGCGCTACGCCGACCGCCGATCCCTCCGCTGATGCTGCAGCGCTAGGCTCCGAAGAGCCCCAGCCCGGCGCCTATTTGAAGGCCGGCGATGACGGGCTGCGCATGAGCCCCAGCCTGAGGAGGAGCGGCTGCTGTGGAAGCTGCTGTCGCTCTACCGCGCCCGACAAGCCAAGCTGGCATCCCGAGAGGCACTTGTCGCAAAAGCGGGAGTGGATATCGAGAAGCGCACGGAGGAGCTCCGGGGTCTCAAGCAGGAAGCTCTCCGGTCCCTGGCGGAGGAGCGGGAGCAACTTCTCGAGGAGCAGAAAGCCTTCCTCCTCGAGAAGGCTGAAGTTGAAGAGAAGCAAGGGCTTGTAGCCGAAAATCTATTTGCGCAGGAAGGAGAGCTGGCGCAACGCAAGGTCAACCTTGACAGCCATGAGGAGGAGCTTGCTGCGCGCGAGAAAGCAATTGGCGGGGCTCTCAAGGAGGCAAGGGGTGCTGCTGCAGCTGCCGAGGCCGCCAAGAAGGAGCTGGAGACGAAGGTGGCGCAGCTGGAAGCCGATCTCAGGGCGAGCAGCGAGGAGCTTGCCGCGCTCAAGCGTGAGCGCGAGAAGGATGCTGCCGCTCATGGTGAGCTGCAGGGTCTTCTCGCTGAGAGGAGCAAGGAGCTCAGCGCCGTCAAGGATTCCAATGCAGATCTCGAGTTGAAGTTGGCTACTTTGACTCAGACGCTGGACGGCGCCAGGGAGCGGGAGGTGGCCTTGTCGGAGAAGATCAAGGCTGACGAGGCGCTGCTGGCGAATGCTGCTGCCGCCCACGACGCCTTCAGGGAGACTGTGGAGCACTGGACTGAGGGTCTTGTGGATCTTGCCGCCGGCATCGACGGGGAGCTGGCGCAGCTGGGGATGGAGGATCTCGGGTACTCCTCCGACGAGCGCCTCCAACCCAGTGCCAAGCTCAGCTTGTTCTTCAAAGGCGTGGTGACGGCTCTCCAGCGACTCCGGGAGAAGATCCCAAAGCAGCTGGCCGACGAGTCACGCAAGATCTGCGCAGGAGCTCTCCAGAAGGTGCTGATGAAGGTGGCCTTCCGCAACCCAGGCCTCAACTTCACCAACGTCCTCAAGTCCTTGCCGCCGGATGCTGATCTGGAACCGCTCAAGGCCCTTGTCGCACCCATTGTGGACAAGGTGAGCGGAATCAAGAGGGTTGAGGGCGATTGCGTAGATTAGGCAGCCCGTTTTCTCTTTCTCCTTGTCGCTGCTAGTCATGTCATGAGAACAATCTGTTAGAGCTGCGACAAGCTATCTTGTAATATAACTCTATTTTGGGTAGAGATTTGCTATGTTATTTCCTTTACTTGATTCCTTCCTTTGTATGTTTTTGCCCTACACTTTTAGGGAACTTGTCGGTGCAGGCACCTGGGCCGCGAGCGTTGAGTGCGGGACGTCAGCAGCCTGCTGGCGGTGCCTCTACCGACAAGAAACCTTGTCGCAACTAGTCGCAGCTCACTTAAATTGTTGAGCGGACTCGAAACCAAGTAAGGGCGCAACTAGCTACGAGTTGGTTCCTCCGCGCACAGGTTTTCCATACAAAGCACGGTCGTTCAAGGAAGATAACCTAAAAATTTAAAACTGATTGCTCAAACTTTGGCAACTTAGCTTTTCTGTCGTTTGCTTTCTGGTAAGGCGAAACTTCCTTGAATGATGCCTGGCCCGGCCCACACCATTATCTTCTCCATTCCCCCCGGCAAACTTGTGTGCGGGGGAACCTTGCTTTCCTTTTTGAGAAAAAGAAAGAAGAGAAAATAAAGATATGGAGCCTTATGGCTCGTTATTGCTTACCGGGGTAGGTGCTGCACAAAGTGTCAGATAATGCATGCAAATACAAAATAGAAAGCATGAAATTGACAAGATGTGCGGAGCACATGCGTTTTACTTATGCACGGGGTCTGCGCCCGGCTTTGTACAAAGGATTACATGCAACATCGGCAAGACTTGTCCAAAAGGTGGTTGCCGGAACAGGTTCCGGCAACCGCGCCCTATGGGTAAAACTTACGAAGATACTCAATGTTCCAGGAGTTGCTCACCGGAATGCCATCTTCGGTCTCAAGGCGGACAGCGCCAGGCCTAGTGACTCGTTTCACCCGATAAGGGCCTTCCCACTTTGGCGTCAACTTGTTGGAATTCTTGGCGGACTGAACGCGCCGAAGAACAAGGTCGCCTTCCTCGAAACTTTTGGCATTAACTTTGCGGTTATGATAGCGGCGCAAAGCTTGCTGGTATCGAGCAGCTCGCACAGCAGCCTGAAGACAGTCCTCCTCAAGGAGCAGCGCGTCATCTTGTCGCAGCTGCTCTTGCTCAAGCTCATCATAAGCGAGCACTCGAGGTGATCCGTATACGAGTTCCGTGGGGAGAACTGCCTCTGCTCCATAGACTAGAGCGAAAGGTGTCTGGCCGGTGGCTCGATTTGGCGTCGTCCTGATCGACCAAAGAACCACCGGCAGCTCTTCGATCCAGTTCTTTCCGCACTTGCGCAGCCTGTCGAAAGTCCTGGTCTTGAGCCCGCGCAGCACTTCAGTATTTGCCCTCTCCGCTTGACCGTTGCTTGTCGGATGAGCAACAGAAGCGAAGCAGACCTTGGCGCCAAGATCTTGGACGTACTGCATGAAGGTGCGGCTCGTGAATTGCGTGCCATTGTCGGTAATGATCCTGTTAGGGATCCCGAAGCGGCAAACAATCGACCTGAAGAACTTGACTGCTCACTGTGCTGTCACCTTCCGCACTGCTTCCACTTCCGGCCACTTTGTGAACTTGTCGATTGCAACGTACAAGTACTCAAAGCCCCCGGTAGCTCGGGGAAAGGGGCCGAGGATGTCGAGCCCCCAGACCAAAAATGGCCAGGATAAAGGGATCGTCTGGAGAGCTTGAGCTGGCTGGTGTATCTGCTTGGAATGAAACTGGCACGCTTCACACTTTGTTACTTGTGCAGTCGCATCGTGGAGGGCTGTCGGCCAAAAGAAATCTTGCCGGAACGCTTTGCCGGCAAGTGCTCTTGCGCCAATGTGGTGACCACATATGCCTCCATGTATCTCTGCCAACAGCTCTTGTCCTTCTTCCCGGCGAATACACTTCAATTTCACGCCGTTGAGTCTTCTTCTGTATAGTGTGCTGTCGACAAACTGGTACATACTTGACTGTCGGGCTACTCTTTCCGCTTCTTCTTGCTCATCGGGAAATTCTCTTGTCTGAAGGAAACGGACAATCTGTTGTGCCCATGATGGAGCTTGCGGCTCGACAACTAGGACTAAAGGCACATTTGCTGCTGCGGGAACATCCGCTTCTACGGCGAGAACCTGTGGCTCAGCCGGAGCTTGATGTTCCCCGGCAAGCTTGCCGGAGCAAAACTTGTCGGGAGCGTCTGCTTCAACGGAACAAACCCTAGGGCTCGCCGGAGCAGACTGCTCCTCAGCACCCTTGGTGTTGATTTTGATGACCTTCTTGGCGGCGGCTTCGGGGAGCTCTGTCGGAAAATAGTCACCAGAAATCAACTTCCTCTTCTTGCTCTGTCCAGTTGATGGCGTTACGGATGGTTGAGTCAGCTTGAGCACAAAGATCCCTGGTTCCACAGGTAACTTAAGTGCAGCGCACTTCGACAGGCCATCGGTGATGTCATTCTGAGCCCTTGGAACATGTTCCATCTGTAGGTCGTCAAAGCGCTCTTCTAGCTTTCTCACTTCATCAACGTAAGCTTCCATCAACAGACTCTGATAATTCTTGTTCACTTGGCGGACGACAACTTGTGAGTCACCCCTGACAATGAGCTTCTTGATCCCAAGGTCTGCTGCGATCCTGAGACCGGCAAGCAAACCTTCATACTCTGCAGTATTGTTCGTTGCTTGCTCCTTAGGAAAGTGCATCTGGACTACGTACTTGAGGTGCTCTCCGGTAGGTGCGAGAAAGCACCATCAAAGTGCATCATCCACTCTTTGCTTGCTTCCTTGATGGGGATGCTCGTCTCTGGAATTTCTTCATCTTGTGTTGGCGTCCATTCTGCTATGAACTCTGCCAATGCTCTGCTTTGGATGGTTGAAGTGCTCTCAAACTTGAGGCCAAAGCTTGACAGTTCCAGTGCCCACTCGACAATCCTGCCTGTCGCTTCTGGATTCTGTAGTATCCTCTTCAGTGGAAAACGAGTGACGACTGTGATCTCATGTGCTTGGAAGTAATGGCGCAGCTTTCTCGAGGCCATGAGGAGGCCGAAAAGCAATTTCTGCACACCAAAGTACCTTGACCTAGCCCCCTGCAAAAGGGAACTGACAAAGTAAACTGGGCACTGCACCATTCTCTTCTGCATCTTCTCATGCTCCTACGTAGATCCATCCTTGTCGGGACCAGAGCTTGCCGGTGAAGTCCTCTGCTTGTCACTGGATGCATCTGCCGGGGTTGCTGGCTCATCATCTGCCTCCCTCTCCGCTACTAATGCAGCACTAACCACTTGATTGGTCGCCGCTATATACATCAGCAACTTCTCTTGTGGTTTAGGTGCGACAAGTGTTGGAGTGGAGGACAGGTATCTCTTTAAGTCCTGCAGCGCAGCCTCCGCCTCCGGAGTCCATTTCATTGGACCTGCCTTTTTCAAAATTTTGAAAAATGCAGGGCGCGCTCAGCAAACCTAGAGATAAACCTGCTGAGAGCAGCTACGCAACTGGCAAGTCTTCGTATATCCTTGATGCGCTTTGGTGCTTCAATCTGCTCAATGGCCTTGATCTTGTCAGGATTGGCTTCAGTTCCCCGCTGAGACACGAAGAACCCGAGAAGCTTGCCGGAAGGGACTCCAAACACACACTTCTCGGGGTTAAGCTTGAGGTTGATCTTGCGTAGACTTGCAAAGGTTTCGTCTAAATCTTGAATCAGAGTCGCCTTGTCCTTGCTCTTAACCACTATGTCATCCATGTAGGCTTCCACATTTCTGTGCATTTGCGGTTCAAAAGCATCATGGACTACCCTTGCAAATGTTGAACCAGCTTTCTTCAAACCGAAAGGCATCCGTACGAAACAGTATGTGCCACACGGGGTGATGAATGCGGTCTTCTCCTCATCCTCTTCTGCCATGAAGATCTGATGGTATCCTGAGTATGCATCAAGGAATGAAAGCAAGTCACACCCGGCCGTGGAGTCAACAATCTGGTCGATGCGCGGCAAGGGAAATGGGTCTTTGGGGCAAGCTTTATTAACATCAGTAAAGTCGATACAAAGCCTCCATTTCCCGTTTGCCTTGCGCACGACTACAGGATTGGCCAACCACGTAGGATGGAGCACTCCTCTGACAAGGCCTGCTGCTTCCAATTTCTTGATCTCTTCTGCAATGAATTCTTGGTGCTCCAATGCCTATTTCCTGACTTTCTGCTTGACGGGCTGCGCATGAGGGCAGACGGCAAGATGGTGCTCGATTACTTTCCTTGGAACACCGGGGATGTCAGACGTTTGCCACGCAAACACATCGACGTTCGCCCGCAGGAAAGCAACGAGCGCGCTTTCCTATTTAGGGTCAAGAGTGGCACTGATGGTGAAGGTACCACCAGTGCCATTCTCCTTGGCGGACACCTTCTTGGTCTCTGGTGGAGCTGCCATTGTCTTCTTACACTTGCCGGTGGAGCTCGATGGTGCGCCCTCGACGGTAGCGCAGCACTCCGAAGAGGTGCGCTTGCCGGAGTGGGCATCAGAGCTCTTGCCGGACTTGGTCTTCTTCTTTCCCCCGGGAGCTTCAATGGCAAGTGACCTGCGATCTGTTGCGGCTGCTGCTTCTCGGTAGATCTTGTCGGCGCAGATAAGGGCATCCTTCTTGTCGCCAGGGATAGAGATGACACTTATCGGGCCTGGCATCTTTAGCACGTTGTATGCATAGTGAGAGGCTGCCATGAACTTGGCGAGTGCTGGACGGCCGAGTATCCCATTGTATGGTAATGGAAAATCAGCAACGTCAAAAGTGACCCTCTCAGTCCTGAAGTTCAACTCGCTGCCAAATGTTACCGGCAACGTGATCTTTCCCTTTGGCTTTCTCCTTCCCGGATTGATTCCTTGGAACGTGCCGGTCTCTTCGAGCTCGCTAGCAGGGATCTGGAGTTTCTGGAGTACCGCGGAGGGGATCAGGTTCAAGCCGGCCCCGCCGTCAACCAGCATCTTAGTGACCTTGAGGTTGCGGATAGTTGGTGAAACCAACATTGGCAAGCACCCGACCGCAGTTATGCGATCAGGGTGGTCCTCAATATCAAAGATGATAGGCGTGCTAGACCATTTCAGAGGCTTGCGTGACTCGATGGGTGGTTCTGCCGCATTGACTTCTCGCACCCACCGCTTGAGCTGGCGGTGCGAAGTATGCAGAGAAGCACCACCGTCAACGCACAGGACCTCTGTGGCTTTCTAGAACTCCTGCTCATCGGCCTCGTCATCATCCATATCTTCATCGTCGTCGTCATCTTCATCCTTGTCGCGGCCGCGGGGAGGTCTGTCTCCTTGCCGCTGCTTGGCCTTGCCACGGCGTCCTCCTCGGCTGGGACGCTTCTTGCCAGCTCCTCCAGCACCTTCCTGGGCTTTCTCCCTATCGCGTCGCTCGTATTCAGCCTTTTGCTGCTCGACAAGCTGCTCGACCTTCTTGCAGCTCTGGAGGTCATGGCCCTTGGTGCGGTGGATCTTGCAGTACTGCTTGTTGGTGCTGTCCTGCTTGTCGGCGACCGCCACAGCCTGGTGGCTGGTGCCCACGGCAATCTCCTTGCCGGAGCTACCAGCCTTGGCTTTCTTGCCGGACTGCTCAACGACTAGCACCTCTTTGCCTTTCTTCTTTCAGTTGTTCCGCCGCCGGTTTTTCCTTGTCGGGGCAGTCTCCTCACTATCAAATCCTTATGCTCCTATATTCTCTCCGGGGAGTTTCCTCCCTTCCTCCGCACATGCACACTTGTCGGCCAAGGCATAGAGCTCACTGACATCTCTGATCTTGCACATCGCCATCTCCTCCCGCATTCTGCGGTTTCGCACGTTCTGATGGAACACGCTGATTACCGCGGCATGGTGGACATCTGGGATGTTGTGCTGTACACGGCTGAATCTCTGAATGTACTTGCGCAGGGGCTCCCCTTCCTTCTAGGCGAGCAGATGAAGATCGCTTTCTTGGCCATGAGGCTTGTGGCCGCCTGTAAAGGCGCCGATAAACTGATGGCATAGGTCTGCCCAGGAGGATATGGAGTTGTCCGGCAAGTGCATGAGCCAGGATCTGACATTGGGTTTGAGCACCAGCGGGAAGTAGTTGGCAAGGATCTTGTCGTCCCGTCCCCCGGCAGCTTGCACCGCGATGGTGTAGATGCTGAGGAACTCCGACGGATGCGACTTGCCGTCGTACTTCTCCGGCACGTCTGGCTTGAAATTCTTTGTGCTGGGCTACTGGACTTGCCGCAGCTCACGAGTGAATGCAGGGCAACCTACCGCGTACGGCAAGTCGCCTGGTTCCCCTGGCGCATGCATGTCGACAGAAGGCCTAGCGCGCTGGTCTGATTGACGCCGCGCTTCTCTTCGGCGCTCGATGCGAGTACGAGCGTCTTCTTGCTGTCGTTCGTGAAGAACTTGGCGCTGATCGCGACGAGCTCATGGATCCGATGACGCGGTAGAGTCATTGTCGAGGTGGATCCGGCGAGTCGGCGATCTTAGCCTTTGGGGTGGAGAGCGCATGGTAGTTGCACCCCCACCGGTTTCGTCGCCACCGGCTCGTGCCTGGCGGTCCTGCCGCGGCCTCGATGTACTTGGCTGCCGCGGAGTGTCGCCGTTGGCGAAGCCGATGAGACTTTGAATGGTGGCCCTCCATCCGTCAATCTTGTCTTCCGTTGGAGGGTAATCCAGGAGCAGTTGAGCTCGCGCCAAAGCTTCTGCTGGAGTAGTGGCTGGCAGTGGCGAACGGTGTGAGGAGCGGGATATGCTCGGACTCCTAACTATGTTAGAAGGAGCAGTATCCTGTCCAGGCGACCGTGCCTCGCTCGTGCCAGCATGTTGGCGTGCATGCTGGTCTTGAGCACCCCGAGATCCACCAGCTTGATCTTGGCCCAACAAACGTATGGTACTGCGAGTACCATGACGCTGTCGGTCCTGCGCCTCCTGAGATGGGCGCGGAACATGTACGGATGCCAGGTCTGCGCAGCCTTGTCCTTGGACCTGGTAGTGCCATGAGCTCCCTCGTCGATGTCCCTTCTTCCGCCAGCGTCTACCCCACCACTCGTTTGCTCCGGTGGTGGTGGGATCGACGCAGACGGAGTAGCTGCCGCCGAAGTCTTCTTCTTCGGTGGCATGTCGATGAAGAAGAAGATGTGGCTCGTGTGAACGCCGGATCAGGTTCACACAACCTCGATGCCCCCCTACCTGGCGCGCTAAAGATGTCGGGGAAACTGATCCACGAACACCTATGGGACCGGCGGACCGAGCCCCTTTCGGTTCGGCGGGGGGGGGGGGGGCGGAGATCGCACGAAGAGCGGATCGAGGCGAAGCACACGAGCAGTTTACCCAGCTTCGGAGCTCTCCGGAGAGATAATACTCCTACTGCTGCTTGTCTGATTGTATTGTGTTCTTGCTAAAGAGCGCTGAGTGCTACAGTACACTCTAGCTGCTAACAAGACCGAGCGTGTGTGATTTTCTGGGTTCGAACCCCCTCTACATTGCGCATGGGCCTCCTTTTATACGCTCAAGGGGTCACCGACAGGTGGCAACGCAGACGAGGGTAAAAATGGAAAAGGAGTTGTGGTTGGTACAGCTACCTGCACAGTGCATCCTACCTAACCCTGACGGTAGGGGACAAAGGCATTAAATGCCCGTCTGTGTCGCCCAAACAGTGTAGAAAAGGACCGTCAGGGACGCCACCATTCGCCACGATGGTAATCTTGTCAGCGTCGCTCGCCACCTCGCACTGCTGGCTGCTCAGCCTCCTGCCACACGCGCCTGGCTAGGCCCCAGGGCGACACGTTGGTGGATGCGCTGACGCGTGGGTGCAGAGTGATAACCTGCCGCAGTAAGCGCCTTGCCGCGGCCGTTGTCTTGTCGCGTCCGGAAGCTTGTCGCTCACCGGGTCTTGCCGGGACGTGTGGCGCGTCGCGGCAAGTTCCTCGAAATGCCTTGGTTGGCCTTTCCGTCAAGCTCCTCTTGCCGAGGCCTTGTCTCCTTGGCTTGAATACTTTGTTCTTGAATGGCTCCAAGGGAACCACGGAGGACCTTGGCGGTCGCCCGGCAAGCCTTGCCGCGGGGTGCTGCAACTGCCCGTGCACAAGTTCGGGATACTAGCGTACCCCTACTCTAGTACACCGACATAGGTGGTCTCAACCTGCCCTGTCGCTCCGCCACAAAGTAACAGTCAGGGCTGTCGGGAACCCAGGCCCACCTCTACCGGGATGGAGCCACCTGCCCCTTCAGCCCCCATCTCCGAACAGTATCATAAGTAATGTAATAGTATAAAGTATATAGCATATGCCCGTGATCACCTCCCGAAGTGATCACGGCCCAGTAGTATAGCATGGTAGACGGACAAGAGTGTAGGGCCACAAATGGAATACTAGCATCCTATACTAAGCAGTAGGATAGCAGGTAAGGGTAACAATGGTAGCAACAATGACAGGCTATGCATCAGAATAGGATTAACCGAAAGCAGCAACATGCTACACGACTCTAATGCAAGCAGTATAGAGAAGGAATAGGCGATATCTGGTGATCAAAGGTGGGGCTTGCCTGGTTGCTATGGCAAGGAGGGGTCGTCAACAACATAGTCGATCGGGGCACCAGCAGCGGCGTTAGTCTCGTAGTCTACCGGAGAGAAGAGGAGGAAGAAACAATGAATACAATGGAAAGAGTTGCATATCGATGCATGACAAGACAAGTAACGGTGCTAGGTGTGCCCTAACGTGGTAGGAGGTGATACCGGCAAAGGGGGGAACATCCGGGAAAGTATTCCCGGTGTTTCGCATTTTCGAACAAATGAACCGGAGGGGGAAAGTTGCATGTTTGCTATGCTAGAGATGTGTGGTGGACGACTGGGCTGCGTATCCGGATTCGTCTTGTCGTTCTGAGCAACTTTCATGTACAAAGTTTTCCCATCTGAGCTACGGTTTATTTTATATTAATTTTCAAAGATTTAAACAATTTCTGGAATTTCTGGTTTTATATTAATTTGAATTAAAAACAGAATATATTGTTGTCACCTAGTTCTACCCTAGCATGTGAATATGACAGTGGGGCCAGTGTGGTTGGGTTGACCCGGTCAAAGGTTGACTGGTCAACATATGAATAGTGTATGTGGGTCCCGCATGTCATTGACTTAGACATTTTTTTGGAAAAATATTTCTTTTTCTTTAGACTAAAAGTGGGTCCACATGTCATCTACCCATTTGACTAATTAAACAAATACACTAACCTAATAACTTAACTAAATAGGGTCGGCCACTCACGGCTATGACACAACCGGCCTCACACACACTACACGACACACACAACATACACACCTAGCTCATGGCCATGGCCATGCCCAGCCGTAGTAGTGGTCGGAGCAGAACAGCATCAGCGAACAGTAAGTAGCGGAAGCTAAGCAGTAGTACGTAGCAGCAGCGCATAGAGTTAAAGAGTTGCAGGGCAGCACAGCAGGAAGCAGCAGCGGCAGTAGCCAAGTAACAACAGCAGCGCAGCAGCGGCACTACAAGGAGAAGCAGCAGCAGGCAAGCGCCGGAGGTGCATGTCCAGGGCGCAGCGGGCGCACGCACGCACGGCCGGACACGGCCAGGGGACGGCTGGCGCATAGCTGGTCGCGGCTAGGGGCGTGGCTGGGCGCAAGCTCCATACATGGCGGCCGAAGTGCGGGGCGGCTAAACGGCGACGGATCGAGGGGGGCGAGCAGGGGGAGCGGGCAGAGGAGCTTACAGTGAGCTCGAGGATGTGGTCGGGGTGGCCGGGGACGGACTGGAGTAGCGGCAAACGACGGCGGACGACGATGATGTACGCGGAGATGACGATGTCAATGGTGAATGTATGGGACGTCCCAGATCCAGTTGTTGCTCGGGGAAGACAAAGTCGATGGTGGCGGTCCTCCTGGACGGATCCACAGGCGCCGGAGAGCATGTTGTCCGCGGCAACGGTGACGAGGTGTACAGTCACCATGCGAGGTTCCGGGCTCGATTCCGAGCCGAGGAGGAGGCGGTTCGATGGGGAAACTGAGGGGATCGGTCGAGAGCTGGCTAGGGTTTCCAGGGGACGCTCTTATAGGCCGAGGGGAGTCGACGTGGTGGCCAACCATCCATGGCGCCGTGGGATGGCCGCCACGCCATGGCCTCTGCCTTCTCTGTACAGGAGAAGAGGAAAGGCCTGTGGTGGGCTGGGCCGTGCACTATAGCACTGGGCCTCTAGTGCACAGTGTGCACTTAGCCTCTGTTCCTTCTTCTAATTTCCTGTTTTGTATTTTCTCCACCGTTTTGTATTTTAATTTAATCCAAATAAGTTTTGTTGAATACAAAACTTGTCACATAAATAGTAGGCAATGTTTTGAGATAGCACACACGATTTCAAGTGGTTTGTAAATACATGAACATTCATTTATTTTGAAATGGCTAATTTATTTGTTGTTGGACCACTTATTAATTTCCTAGGGATTTATCTGTGAGTCAAATGAAGTTGGTAACATCATGGCAATGAACAAGGGAATTTATAAAATAGTGTGAGTATTTTAGTTTTATTTTTGAAAACCTTTGTTGGTTGCCATTTTTTAAATTCAAATTTGTATCGATTTCAAACTAACGTGCGATTAGCAGTAGTAATCGAGGTGACGTGGCATCATTATCAGAGGGTTACTATAGCTTGAGTACCCGGGCGTCACAATTCTCCTCCACTACAAGAAATCTCGTCCCGAGATTTAAGGGGGAACTAAGGGGAAAATACGAAATTCTAACGGGTCTTCTCGGTCTTGGTTGCTCTTCTCGAATAGGTTGATCCATTATGTTGAAGTCTTTATTTCTCTGCTTCAGGTCATCATGATGGAGTCGCCATCCTTTCTCTAAAGTCTTCATCGATCGTATGAAGGACAAGGGGTAACTCCGGAAGAATGGACCTCTGCAAGGTTGGCTATCTCGTAGATAACCCAAGGAGGGTGGCAAAAAGTGTCTCTCGAGTAGGAACTTAAGAAAATATCGAGAGCATGGTAAGAAGGTACCATGAGAATTTTCAAACGGGCAGTAAATTGTTCGATGCCTAAATCAGAGTGTTATAAGAGGTTCAGAGCAACAGGGAAATAATATTGCATCTGATGCCAGAATAGATCTCAAGGAAGGTGGCTCGTGATCTACATACGAAGCCAAGTGCGAGGAACAATTTTGGAGAACAGGGATGTACAGGAGAGTCAGGTTTCGATCATGTGGAACTGTGGGTTATGGGCCCACCATGTGGGTTAAAAGTAGAAAGGTCGGTGATATTTTGCACAGTCATGATAACAAGGCATGTCAGATGATAGCCTATCAATTATGTCAGCACGTCGGTTCCAAGGGCGAGGGGCGAAGAGAACAATTTTCCTGCTTGTTGAATGGGGCGAACCAATTGGCAAAGTTATCACCCATCGGTGGTTACCGGAATGTCATCAACAATAGTAACAGGGTCTTACAGACAGAGTGGTACAACAAGGTGCCTACCTAAGCAGGGAATTATCTCGGCTCAGTTAAGTCAGATTCAGGAAATGTTAAACAAAAGAATGGAAAGGAAAACGCGATTATCAGATTAAACAGAACAATGGAAAGGAAAATTGTGATTACACACAATTATTAGGAGTAAATCATTGCCATGTACAAGCAGAACATGGCATACAGGGTAGGAGAGCAAGTACCCAACCATTCAGATAAGAGGCAAGGATTAATCAAGATGTTACCCATACAACGGTGTTTGGATAACTGACCAAGAAACATTTAGTATCATGCTTCGAGTGTTCTTATTGATGATAGGAGTACCACATACATGCTTCGAGATAGCATTGACATGGTCTTCAAGCAAAGGTCGGACTACGGATACACGAAGGATCCATCCGGATAACTTATTAAACAAGGCATTCAATTTCCTCATGGAAAAATGGTTAACCTTGTTAAAAAGGAAACTATAACACTAGGTCCTCCGGTCAGGTGTGCTAGGCATGACATCACCTTATCGGGTTATATAAATATCAATGCTATGACTCTTGGAAAATGTTCCAACCATCATATCTGACAAGCTGCAAATCTGATTGGTGTCAGGACACCTTAAACTCAAGATGCCTGAGAAGAAGGGGTGCAACACAATTGACAAGACGACATTATATGATCCTCGGGAAATGAACTATGGAAGCGAGTTCCAAACAGGGGTTCACCATTAAATCAAGGAGAGGTGAGGAGGTGACTGATTGACTCAGCGACAATCCATTGAGATTTCAAGAAAGATGGATTTTCGCAACTATGTGAACAAGGAGATAACATTAGCTAGACCAAATGACTTAATTATGTATGCTCGAGGAAAACATACACAGTTAAACATTGGTTGAAAATGTGCACCCGAAATATGGGCTAGGTAGAGCAAACAATGTTAGAATGGCGGTTCGATAACCAATGCTCTAAGAATGAAATGTTGACCATTGACTTCAAAGCAATAAGGTTGCCAGAAGTTTTAAAATTACTAGTCCATCTGTCGATATTCCTGTTAGGACCAACACGGGGAACAAGAAAAGAATGGTGATGGTGAAGTATCACTTATATCAGGAATTCTCAAGAGGTGGTGAAATTCTCACAACATCCTTGACAAAAAGGCAGTAATACTTAATACGGGCTGGATAGCAAGTTGCATCCATAACATGAACAAGTTTGTGATGAAAGGAAGGTAAGGATGTTGTTGATGGTAACTGAAATTACCAAGGAATGAGGATGGCACTTATCATCAAGAATTCCATTGATATCCTGGAAGGAGTCAAAATGTTGATGATGATCACGACAAGTTGTTGTCAAGAGGATCCACGAAGAAGCAATTGAATAACGATTGCATCAAGCAAAAGGACGGATGCAACAAAAGATTATTGGAGCCACAGATACGACACAAACTCGAAATCAAGCTCACTGTTTTTAAGGCGAAGTTATATGAGGAGGAAGATCGACATAAGGTTAGCTCAACGTCAAAAATTGTGCTTCGGAAAGAAGGACCAGGTAGCATAGTTAAAATTTAGCACAGTAAAGATATAGCCGATCAGGCTAGGAATGACTTGAAGGATTATTAAACTCATAAGCAACAAAGATTACTCAGAGTTATCGGACCAGAATGCGGAATCGGTTCACTTACCGGTGTTCTTGAGCGACTAACAACTTAGGACTCATGGACAAACATTGGAATCAGTGAGAAATAATAGCTGATGAAGACTTATAAGACACAACACAGTTCTTAGATATTCTCGAGATACCAGAGGGTAATACTCGATGGTAGATCAAGATAGAGGTTGGACTGGTGTATTGAATTGCAAAAGACTAGTGCTTTAACTTGTCCGAGAAATGGGATCAAAGAGAAAATATGGTCGGAGCCACGATTGCATAGGATCAATTCACAGATACCAGATGATATTATATCAATGAAATAGTTATTATTACAAGAAGCTTCTATGGTAGGATCTACATCGTGTCCATGGGCATGAACACAAGTTCAAGGTCGACTCCAACTTCTTCAATGTATAACCTTCCATTCACCTCTCGCTTTTCAAAAAAGACATTAGTTGTTGAAAATATTTATCTGCTGCAATACCAGATGTATGACCCGTGAAATCTTTCGGGTTCACACAGATTAAGGAAGGCATAGGTTCAACCCATCGGGGCATCGTAGAAACATATACCACAACTTCAGGAGAAGATAATACAAGCTCGAAAGTGTAGCATGGTTGACAAAGCAAAGGATACAGTTTACCAAAGGCATTATTTACCCTTGGAAAGGCTCACAAGGTTATTGAATATGAAGGACGATGTCAGATAAAATCCAATAAAGGATCCAGTGGTCCTCAAGGGATCTGATGTGAGCATCGGTACTCAATCAGAAGAAGAAGAAGGAATGCAAGGAGATCAGATTGTAGAAACAACTGACTAATTCAGAGCTCAAATGTAAAGGAATTAAGATTTTCCAATTCAAGGGATCAAAAGCAAGCACTCTGATTAAGGATGGATAAGCTGAATAGACTTAGGGGTACAACCGACGGCAATTGTTCGGTTGAGAACCAACTCATGTTCAAAAATGACGTATGAGCTAGAAGGATGAATTCTAATTACGACTGATGATTGCGAACATCCGCATCATTTTGAATCAACGGTCTCGAAACGATAGTGCAAGCGATATCAATGAATAAAGCTAGGCATTTGGATTTAACCAATAATGCAAGCAGACAAGAATTTCTAGAGCCATAGGCTGCAGAGGATTCTCGAAAGATCGGATAATATTTTGAAGAATTTTGTGAAACACCTGAACAACTGAGGAGAAACAAATCCTCGGTAAGTGTGAGGATTAATTTGTAGGTGTATTCAGGCGACAAGGAGCTGCAAGGCAGTAGGCACAAATGGTTATCGAAACAACGATGAGTATTTTGGGGTATCTTGTAATAACAAGACCAACTGGGGATGAATGTAAGAATGACAACTGCATGTAGTTATCCACCAAGGTTGATGGTGGAAGGGGAATTGCCAACGCGATCAACACAAGTTCTCGGGTTAACAGCGGAGAGTATCTTCAGGGTCTTCTGGTGCAGCAGGTGATCATCTGTAGTAAGGGGCTCTCCGGGTGGATGTGATCACGAGATCCTAGTGTTAGTGTTAGTAAAATCATTTTAACCCGAATAGAACAGAGATCAGAGTCCCAGAGTATAGATGAGGAATAAAAGATCGTACTACCACCCAATGGCGACGTGGGCCTATAAGCCACACAGTCATGTTAGTAAAAGGTTTGCAATGACTAGACTCGACATCGGCGAAGGAGTGTGGAAGGGGGATTCCTATAGGCAGTCGACTCTGATACCAACTTGTGACGCCCCCGATTCAATCGTACACTAATCATGCACGCAAATGTGTACGATCAAGATCAGGAACTCACGGGAAGATATCACAACACAACTATAAAAGTAAAATAAGTCATGCAAGCATCATAATACAAGCCAGGGGCCTCGAGGGCTCGAATACAAGTGCTCGATCAGAGACGAGTCAGCGGAAGCAACAATATCTGAGTACAGACATAAGTTAAACAAGTTTGCCTTAAGAAGGCTAGCACAAACTGGGATACAAAACGAAAGAGGCGCAAGCCTCCTGCCTGGGATCCTCCTAAACTACTACTGGTCGTCGTCAGCGGCCTGCACGTAGTACTAGACACCTCCAGTATAGTAAGAGTTGTCGTCAACGGTGGCGTCTGGCTCCTGGGCTCCGGCATCTGATTCGACAACCAGGTAGAAGGGAAAGGGGGAAAAGAGGGAGAAAAACAACCGTGAGTACTCATCCAAAGTACTAGCAAGCAAGGATCTACATTACATATGCATGGGTATATGTGTAAAGAGGCAATATCGGTGGATTGAACTGCAGAATGCCAGTATAAGAGGGGGATAGCTAGTCCTGTCGAAGACTACACTTCTGGTAGCCTCCATCTTGCAGCATGTAGAAGATAGTAGATTGAATCCTCCAAGTAGCATCGCCTTAGCATAATCCTACCCGGCGATCCTCCCCTCATCGCCCTGTGTATAAGCGATCACCGGGTTATCTGTGGAACTTGTCTGGGTGTGTTTTATTAAGTATCCGGTTCTAGTTGTCATAAGGTCAAGGTACAACTATGGGTCGTCCTTTTACCGAGGGACACAGCCATTCGAATAGATAAACTTCCCTACAGGGGTGCACCACATAACCCAACACGCTCGATCCCATTTGGCCGGACACACTTTCCTGGGTCATGCCCGGCCTCGGAAGATCAACACGTCGCTGCTCCACCTAGGCACAACAGAGAGGTTAGCACGCCGGTCTAACTCCTATGGCACAGGGGTCTGGGCCCATCGCACATTGCACACCTGCACGGTATGAGGGCGGCCGAAAGCAGACCTAGCCTCCCTAATACAAGAGCAGGCGTTTCCAGTCCAATCCGGCGCGTGCCGCTCAGTCGCTGACGTCACGAGGGCTTCGGCTGATACCACGACGTCGAGTGCCCATATCTTTCCAGCGTAGTTGGTTAGTGCGTATAGGCCAGTGGCCAGACTCAGATCAAATACCAAGATCTCGTTAAGCGTGTTATTATGAAGCAACCGCAGACGCCGACCAGGGCCAGGCCCACCTCTCTCCTAGGTGGTCTCAACCTGCCCTGTTGCTCTGCCACAAAGTAACTGTCGGGGCCGTCAGGAACCCTGGCCCGCCTCTACCGGGATGGAGCCACCTTCCCCTTCAGCCCCCATCTCCGAACAGTATCATAAGTAATGTAACAGTATAAAGTATATAGCATATGCCTGTGATCACCTCCCAAAGTGATCACGGCCCAGTAGTATAGCATGGCAGACGGACAAGAGTGTAGGGCCATAGATGGAATACTAGCATCCTATACTAAGTAGTAGGATAGCAGGTAAGGGTAACAACTGTAGCAACAATGACAGACTATGCATCAGAATAGGATTAACCGAATGCAACAACATGCTACACTACTCTAATGCAAGCAATATAGAGAAGGAATAGGCGATATCTGGTAATAAAAGGTGGGGCTTGCCTGGTTGCTCTAGCAAGGAGGGGTCGTCAACAACATAGTGGATCGGGGCACCAACAGCGGCGTCAGTCTCGTAGTCTACCGGAGAGAAGAGGGGGATGAAACAATGACTACAATGCAAACAGATGCATATCGATGCATGACAAGACAAGTAACGGTGCTAGGTGTGCCCTAACGCGGTAGGAGGTGATACCGACGAAGGGGGGGGAACATCCGGGAAAGTATTCCCGGTGTTTCGCATTTTCGAACAAATGAACTGGAGGGGGAAAATTGCATGTTTGCTATGCTAGGGATGTGTGGCGGACGAACGGGCTACGTATCCGGATTCGTCTCGTCGTTCTAAGCAACTTTCATGTACAAAGTTTTCCCATCTGAGCTACGGTTTATTTTATATTAATTTTCAAAGATTTAAACAATTTCTGGAATTTCTGGTTTTATATTAATTTGAATTAAAAACAGAATATACTATTGTCACCTAGTTCTACCCTAGCATGTGAGTATGACAGTGGGGCCTGTGGGGTTGGGTTGACCCGGTCAAAGGTTGACTGGTCAACATATGAATAGTGTATGTGGGTCCCGCGTGTCATTGACTTAGACATTTTTTTGGAAAAATATTTGCTTCTTATTTAGACTAAAAGTGGGTCCACATGTCATCTACCCATTTTACTAATTAAACAAATACACTAACCTTATAACTTAACTAAATAGGGCCGGCCACTCACGGCTGTGACACAGCCGGCATCACACACACTACACGACACACACACAACACACACACCTAGCTCATGGCCATGGCCATGCCCAGCCATAGTAGTGGTCGGAGCAGAGCAGCATCAGCGAACAGTAAGTAGCAGAAGCTAAGCAGCAGTAAGTAGCAACAGCGCATAGAGTTAAAGAGTAGCAGGGCAGCATAGCAGGAAGCAGCAGCGGCAGTAGCCGAGCAGCAACAGTAGCACGGCAGCGGCACTGCAAGGAGAAGCAGCAGCAGGGCGAGCGCCGGAGGTGCATGTCCAGGGCGCAGCGGGCGCGCGCACGCGCGGCCGGACGTGGCCAGGGGACGGTTGACGCGCAGCTGGTCGCGGCCAGGGGCGTGGCGGGGCGCAAGCTCCATACATGGCGGCCGAAGTGCGGGGTGGCTAAACGGCGACGGATCGAGCGGGGCGAGTAGGGGGAGCGGGCAGAGGAGCTCACAGTGAGCTCGAGGACATGGTCGGGGTGGCCGGGGATGGCCCAAAGTAGCGGCAAACGATGGCGGACAACGACGATGTATGCGGAGGTGACGATGTCGATGGCGAATGTACGGGACGTCCCAGATCCAGTTGTTGCTCGGGGAAGACGAAGTCGAGGGTGGCGGTCCTCCTGGACGGATCCACAGGCGCCGGAGAGCATGTTGTCCGCGGTAACAGCGACGAGGTGTACAGTCACCACGCGAAGTTCCGGGCTCGATTCCGAGCCAAGGAGGAGGCGATTAGATGGGGAAAGTGAGGGGATCGGTCGAGAGCTGGCTAGGGTTTCCAGGGGACGCTCTTATAGGCCGAGGGGAGTCGACGTGGTGGCCATCCGGCCATGGCACCGTGGGACGGCCGCCATGTTATGTCCTCTGCCTTCTCTATACAGGAGAATAGGAAAGGCCTGTGGTGGGCTGGGTCGTGCACTATAGCACTGGGCCTCTAGTGCACACTGTGCACTTAGCCTTTTGTATTTTCTCCACCGTTTTGTATTTTAATTTAATCCAAATAAGTTTTGTTGAATACAAAACCTGTCACATAAATAGTAGGCAATGTTTTGAGCTAGCACACACGATTTCAAGTGGTTTGTAAATACATGAACGTTCATTTATTTTGAAATGGCTAATTTATTTGTTGTTGGACCACTTATTAATTTCCTAGGGATTTATCTGTGAGTGAAATGAAGTTGGTAACATCATGGCAATGATCAAGGGAATTTATAAAATAGTGCGAACATTTTAGTTTTATTTTTGAAAACTTTTGTTGGTTGCCATTTTTTTAATTCAAATTTGTATCGGTTTCAAACTAACGTGCGATTAGCAACAGTAATCTAGGTGACGTGGCATCATTACCAGAGGGTTACTGTAGCTTGATTACCCAGGCGTCACAAGGACGCTAAGACTAAGATTTTTTCCCCTCTAAAACGAGGGGAGGTAAGGAACTGCGATCCAGCTCCGCTATAGATTCACCTTCTGTTATAAGTAAGCTTGCAACACCACCACATGCTATTAATTCAGATATGTCGCAAGTTATTGATGATGCTACTTCTGATATGAATGCTACTCTTGATGATGCTAGTACCTTTCTTGATGATAATGTGCCACTAGGTGAATTTCTTGATGAACAAATTGCTAGAGTAAGATAGCATGAGATTGTTAAAAGTGATGAAGAACTTGGAGCTGAAAATCTTGAAACACCTATTAGAACTAGCCCTCCTAGATATGAATTGCCAAAGGTACTGGAAGGTTATGTTATGGATGAGGAGGCAACTAGGGATATTCTTGCTTGTAAGGATAGAGATGATCTAGAAAAACTATTGTGCAAGTCTAATGAAAAAACTTTGAATGCTAAAATGAAATGTGATCGTCTGTTTGCTGTTTTACCTATCTTTGTTGATGATAAGGATTATGAATTCTCTGTCGACCCAGAGTTGATTACTTTGGTTGAATATGATCCTTTCCATGGTTATGAAATTGTAACTGTTGTGGATCATCTTACTAAGTTGAATGACATAGCCACCCTTTTTGCTCATGATGAGAAAAATCGTTATTATTATATTCTCAAACTATTTTCGTTCTCATTAAAGGGTGATGCTAAACCCTCGTACAATATTGTTGCTCCTGGTTGTGTTTGTAGTCCCCAGGACATGATTTCTTACTTCTCTAAAATATATTTCCCTGCTCATAAGAAACAAGTTGCCTTGCAAGAGATATTCAACTTTGTGCAAATTGAAGAAGAAAGTCTCCCACAAGCTTGGGTGAGGCTTCTCCAATTGCTTAATGCTTTGCTTGATCATCCTCTTAAAAATGAAATACTTGATATCTTCTATAATGGACTAACCGATGCTTCTAGGGATTTCCTAGATAGTTGTGTTGGTTGTGTTTTTAGGGAACGAACTATTAGGCAAGCCGAAGAATTATTGAATAACATATTGATTGGAATCTTCCTCAACCACCGCCTAAACCCACTCCGAAGAAGAGGGGTGTCTTATACCTCAGTCCTGAAGATATGCAAGAGGCAAAGAAATCTATGAGAGAAAAAGGTATTAAAGCAAAGGATGTTAAAAATTTACCACCTATTGAAGAAATACATGGGCTTGATACACCACCACCACCTAAGGTGGTAGAGGTAAATTCTTTAATGAAATTCAATGATAGTGATAATCCTCATATTAAACATCCTAGTCAATGCTTTTATGAGTTTGATAATTACATTAGAAAGCAAGATCACTTCAATGCAGATGTTATGAAACAATTAAAATACAACTCTAATATGATTGTTGGCTTGAGTGACTTGTTATTTAGAATCTCAAATGATGTTAGAGGTGCAAGACAGCATGCTGAAACTCAATCTGGTAGTGAACACTCAACTTCTGATAATGAAAAAGATAATGATGAGGTTCACGAAGACACTCAAACAAATAATAAAGAGCCAAACAATGATGTTGAGATAGAACCAGTTGTTGATCTTGATAACCCACAACCCAAGAATAAAATATATGATAAAAGAGACTTTGTTGCTAGAAAACACGATGAGGAAAGAGAACCATGGGTTCAAAAACCTATGCCCTTTCCACCTAAGTCAACTAAAAAGAAAGATGATGAAGAATTTGAACGCTTTGCTGAAATGCTGAGGCCAGTCTTTTTGCGTACCCGCTTGGCTGATATCTTAAAAATGTCTCCTTATGCAAAGTACATGAAATACATCATCAATAAGAGAAAAATACTGGAAGCTGAAATCTCCCCCATGCTTGCTAATTATACTTTTAAATATGGAGTACCTAAAAACTTGGAGATCCGGGAATACCAACTATACCTTGCTCCATCAAAAGAAATTATGTGAAAACTGCTTTATGTGATTTGGGAGCTTGTGTTAGTGTTATGCCTTTCTCTTTATACAAAATAATTGATTTGAATAAACTCACACCTATTGAAATATCTTTGAAAATGGCTGACAAATCAACTGCCATACTTATCGGTATTTGTGAGGATGTGCCCGTTGTTGTTGCTAATCTTACTATTTTGACTGACTTTGTTATACTTGAGATGCCCGAGGACGACAATATGTCAATCATCCTTGGTATACCCTTCTTGAATACTGCATGGGCTATTATTGATTGCAATAAAAGCAAGGTCACTTTTCATATCAATGGTAATGAGCACACAGTAGACTTTCCAAATAAACAATTCCAAGTGAATGGTATCAATGTTATTGAAAAATCTCCGACAATCACTATTGGAAGTTTTCAGCTACCTCTACCCACTGTTAAAAAGAAATATGAAATACTTATTGTTGGGGCATTCATATCCCTGTTGAGGTAACTTAGTGATCACGAAAGTTCTCCTGTTTCATGCTAATCGAAAGCGGTTGTTAATAAGACTTGATCAACCTTATTAATGAATCATTTTTGAGAGGTATGAAGTTGATGAGTCTAGTGAGCACTACTTTCCGTCCCTACCTTTTGTTTCCTGTTATTATTAGTTAAATAAAATAAAATGCCATGTTTTGTCTGTTTTCTGAATTCCCCTTGCAATAAAAAATGACCAAAAAATAAAAGTTCTCAGAATGCTCTGAAATTTTAATACGATTTTTTCTGAATATTTAAGAATATTTGGTGCAAATAATATTAGAGGGAGGTGCACCAGGTGGGCACAACCCACCTGGGCATGCCAGGACCCCCAGGCGTGCCCTGGTGGGTTGTGGTCCCCACGTGGGCCCCCTCACTTATCTCTTCATCCCACATCATCACCTACCTCCAGAAAAAAAATCAACATTGCTCTCTCTCTCTCTCTCTCTCTCTCTCTCGTCTTCTTGCTCCCAAAACCGCAGATTTTGATCTCTTTGCTAGAAGCTCCGTTTCCGAAACTGTTTCGCGGGATTGTTGCTCGGTATGTGACTCCTACATTGGTACAATTAGTTTTTGCTTTAGTGGTTTATATTTTGAATAATTAGTTAGTCTTGGTGCTGCTGTAGGTGAGCTTGCATGTTGAATTCTTCGAGTTCTAAGTAGTTTGAATGCTTGCTATGGCCTCTACGTATCCCTATGAGTTGTTGCTTTCAATTTGGTGAAGTTTTGTTGACAAAAATTTGTGACCCAAAATTTTTCAGAAAATTGTACGCGAATATGATGAACCTCTTTGGAAGGAGAGCTTCGAGGCGGAGGTCCTCAGAGGAATCTTGTAGTAGCAGCTCCGTTCGTCGATCTTATGTTGAACCAAGTGAAAAATCCATTTGACATGTCGCCACCAAATCATGTTTATGGACATGCAACGACTATATGGTGCGTGTGGGCATTAAAGAAGAATTTGAGCATATATTCACAATACCGAGCTCGGTCCCTACATTGCAGATAAGTGCAACCAACACCTCAACCTCACTAAATCATTTACCAAAGAATTTAAATTCCATCCTCATGAATCCAGAGTATCATTTAAGATATATGGCAATTAATGTAATATATCTCTGGAGACATTTTCTAATCACTACAAAATTCCATTTTGGGGTTCATTGGATGAACCACAATGGTCGGAGTTTGAGATATTCTTAACTAGCCTCTGTTATGGTCAGACTAGAGGAGTGACTCGAGGTAGAAGAAAGAGCATTCATTTTCCCTCAATCCAATACTTTGCTCTATTTAATGGAAAATGCACTGTAGGAAAACAAGATTGTAGTACACTTTGTGCTCCAGACTTGAGACTTATCCGCACCGCTCTCACCGGTGACAAAAGTTATAAACTTGGAGTGATAGTGGCACGTAGATTGCAACACAACACTGGTAGTGGATATTTTTATGGTGGAATTTACGCCACATGCTTAGCAAGGGAGCTGGGTGCCTTGGCCTTATGACCCCATCCTACCCACGCAGTACCTTGACTTCAATGCTATGAAACATCATAAGATCCTTAGTGGTGAACCAAATAATTTTACTTATAACATGTTGTTTAATAAAAGGTCTATTGTGGACACCTTTTTGCCTGCACCTGCTCTCTTTGATGTTCACAGCAAGGGAAGATATTATGTTTTGAAGAGCGAGGCCCAAGCACATAACGCGACAATTGTGGTTGCACGGCAAGCTGAGGCATGAGTTTAGTGATAACGAAAGTTCTTCGGTTTCATGCTAATCGAAAGTGGTTGTTAATAAGACTTGATCAACCTTATTAATGAATCATTTTTGAGAGGTATGAAGTTGATGAGTCTAGTGAGCACTACTTTTCGTCCCTACCTTTTGTTTCCTGTTTTTATTAGTTAAATAAAATAAAATGCCATGTTTTGTCTGTTTTCTGAATTCCCCTTGCCATCAAAAATGACCCAAAAATAAAAGTTCTCAGAATGCTCTGAAATTTTAATACGATTTTTTCTGAATATTTAAGAATATTTGATGCAAATAATATTAGAGGGAGGTGCACCAGGTGGGCACAACCCACCTGGGCGTGCTAGGACCGCCAGGCGCGCCCTGGTGGGTTGTGGTCCCCACGTGGGCCCCCTCACTTATCTCTTCATCCCACATCATCACCTACCTCCAGAAAAAAAATCACCATTGCTCTCTCTCTCTCTCTCTCTCTCTCTCTCTTTGATTTTGAACTCTTTGCTCGAAGCTCCGTTTCCGAAACTGTTTTGGGGGATTGTTGCTTGGTATGTGACTCCTACATTGGTCTAATTAGTTTTTGCTTTAGTGGTTTATATTTTGAATAATTAGTTACTCTTGGTGCTGCTGTAGATGAGCTTGCTTGTTGAATTCTTCGAGTTCTAAGTAGTTTGAATGCTTGCTATGGCCTCTATGTATCCCTATGAGTTGTTGCTTTCAATTTGGTGAAGTTTTGTTGACAAAAATTTATGACCCAAAATTTTTCAGAAAATTGTACGCGAATATGATGAACCTCTTTGGAAGAAGTTCTTCGAGGCGGAGGTCCTCGGAGGAATCTTGTAGTAGCAGCTCCGTTCATCGATCTTATGTTGAACCAAGTGAAAATTCCATTCAAGATGTCGCCACCAAATCATGTTTATGGCCATGCAACGACTATATGGTGCATGTGGGCATTAAAGAAGAATTTGAGCATATATTCACAATACCGAGCTCGGTCCCTACATTGCAGATAAGTGCAACCAACACCTCAACCTCACTAAATCATTTACCAAAGAATTTAAATTCCATCCTCATGAATCCATAGTATCATTTAAGCTATATGGCAATTCATTTAATATATCTTTGGAGACATTTTCTAATCACTGCAAAATTCCATTTTGGGGTTGATTGGATGAACCACCATGGTCGGAGTTTGAGATATTCTTAACTAGCCTTTGTTATGGTGAGACTAGAGGAGTGACTCAAGGTAGAATAAAGTGCATTCATTTTCCCTCAATCCAATACTTTGCTCTATTTAATGGAAAATGCTCCAGACTTGAGCCTTATCCGCACCGCTCTCACCGGTGACAAAAGTTATAACCTTGGAGTGATAGTGGCACGTAGATTGCATCACAACGCTGGTAGTGGATATTTTATGGTGGAATTTACGCCACATGCTTAGCAAGGGAGCTGGGTGCCTTGGCCTTATGACCCCATCCTACCCACGCACTACCTTGACTTCAATGCTATGAAACATCATAAGATCCTTAGTGGTGAACCAAATAATTTTATTATAACTTGTTTAATAAAAGGTCCATTATGGACACCTTTTTGCCTACACCTGCTCTCTTTGATGTTCACAGCAAGGGAAGATATTATGTTCTAAAGAGCGAGGCCCAAGCACATAACGCGGTAGTTGTGGCTGCACGGCAGGCTGAGGCGTCCGCACCGAGAGCCTCCATGAGCTATCACTCCGACCATTCTGTAGGTCACTGATGGACTACCAAGTTAGGCCAAAAGCCTAAACTTGGGGGAGTACGTATTTCCACTGACATTACTTTCATGTTCACAAATTTCATTTCAACTGTGAGTGTCCACACTTTTTCATTGTATTATCCATGCTAGATTTATTTTCTTGCCTTCTTCTTATGTGTTTGAAAAACTTTGAGAAAATACCAAAATATTTCCTGCTTCTTTTTAATTTTTCTTTTAGTATAGCTAGTTGTAGTATTTCAAAAGAAAAATTCAAAAAGATTTCCTTGTTCTTCTTTTGATTGTTGGGAGTTTTCCCATGTAAATAGTTTTTCTCTTTCTTGTTTTTCACTTTTATTTGTTCGTTCAAGAAAAAACCAAAAACTCCAAAAATATTTCAGTGTGTTTCTCTGAATTTCTTTTCTTTCTATTGAGTCATATCGAGGAGAAGACCATGATGAAAATGTTGAGTGGCTCTCATATGCATTATTGCTGATCTAATAAAGAGCCCATATTCAAAAAGTTTGCAGATTCCAGCTTAGACCACGGCACTCTTGCACTTCTTATTTTCACATCGTTCGGTCGTGCAAGTGAAAGGTAATAATGACGATATTTGATGAACTGGCTGTGGCAGAGAGAAACGGGTATGAACTCAACTTGTTCTATTTTTGTAAATATATTTAACCTAGTATCCATGATTCAGCCTATTATGATCAAACATGTTTGCAATGACAATTAGAGATTATAGTTTCTCATGCCATGCATAAGTAGCGAGGAGTAGATGATTTATCTCGGATGTCGACATGGAGTTAAAATGATTGTGATGTAGTATGATGATATGGTATCCTCCTTTGAATGTTCGAGTGGCTTAACTTGGCACATGTTCATGCATGTAGTTGAATCAAAACCAACATAACCTCTATGATATTTATGTTCATGGTGTTCATATCCTACTCATGCTAGTATCCAATGTTACTTATGCATAATGCATGTTCATGACCGTTTTTGCTCTCTAGTTGGCCGGTTCCCAACCTAATTGCTAGTCTTCGCCTGAACTAAGCGGGAATTCTGCTTGTGCATCAAAACCATGAAACCCAAGTTATTCCAGATGAGTCCACCATACCTACCTATATGCGGTATTACCCTGCTGTCCTAAGTAAATTTTCATGTGCCACCTCTAAAAACTTCAAATAAATATCTCATTTGTGTGCCTGGATTGTTCATAGAGCGACAGGAGGTAGTCAGTATCTTCCATGCTAAGCGGGGTTATTCTCATGATGAGTGTTTATTTACTCGTCCTTGCATGAGAGGGGCGGTAATAGGGATTCCCAGTCCTGAATTCAAATTGCAAATAATTAAACAAAACTTCCCCTGGACTGTTGTTGGTATGGACGACACCCGTTGTTTCGGACAAGCCGTGGAGTGTGATTGTTGGTGGAGGGGGAGTAAACCTTTACTTTTATCGCTTGGGAACTGCCACTAATGTGTTTAGCATGGAAGATACCAATAACTAATGGTCGCGAAGTAAACAAGAAGGGTGCATTTCTCAAAACTTCATTTACCTCTGTTTTTAAAACTAGAGATTTGGCACCGCTACAAATCACTGCTTCCCTTTGCGAAGGGACTATCTATATACTTTTATGTTGTGTCATCACCTTCTCAAATAAGCTCCAGAACCTGAGAGAACTATTTTCATCCTCATGCATTGTGTGTAGCTAATGTTGGGTGCATCATGACTGTATCTTTTCTACCATGAATTACAAATGTTTAGTCGCTGCTTGAACTTTGGAGGTGCTCTGCATTTATGTTTTGCGGTCTCAGAAAGGGCAAGCAAGATACCACTATTGTCATATTATATCATGGTTGTTTTGACAAAGTGATGTTATTTGAGATATGTTATCCTTGCACGCTAGCTGATATGTCATTGATATGAGTTAACATAATTTGTAAGAGTTATTGTCGACATGGTTAGTTATAATCTTGGCTGAAAACCTGGGTGCTACTTTAGCTTATTTATGTAAACAAGAGCAAAAGAGTTCGTAAAAGTTTTCTCTTTTTCACTTTCAGTTTATCAGCTGAATTGCTTGAGGACAAGCAAAGGTTTAAGCTTGGGCGAGTTGATATGTCCCCGTCGTATCTACTTTTCCTAATGCTTTTCCTCTTGTTTTGGACTCTAATTTGCATGATTTGAATGAAACTAACCCGGACTGACAATGTTTTCAGCAGAACTACCATGGTATTGTTTTTGTGCAGAAATAAAAGTTCTCGGATTGGAACGAAACTTGCGAGCAATTTTTATATGAATAAAGATAATTTCTGGAGCCAAGAACCACCGAAGGGGGGCACCTGGGTGGGCACAACCCACCAGGACGCCCCCCCTCCAGGCGCGCCCAGGTGGGTTGTCCCCACCTGGTGGCCCTGCAGACCCTTAAACCGACACTATAAAATCATGTTTTTCGAGAAAAAAATCAGGGAAAAAGAATTATCGCGTTTCACGACATGGAGCCGCTGCCACCTCTTGTTCTTCATCGGGAGGCCGGATCTGGAGTCCGTTCGGGGCTCCGGAGAGGGGGATCTTTGTTCTTCACATCACCAACCCTTCTCCATCGCCAACTCCATGATGCTCCCCACTGGGAGTGAGTAATTCCTTTGTAGGCTCGTTGGTCGGTGAGGAGTTGGATGAGATTCATCATATAATCGATTTGGTTTTGTTAGGGCTTGATCCATCGTATCCATTAGGTTTTGAGATTGATGTTGCTATGACTTTGCCATGCTTAATGCTTGTCACTTTGAGCCTGGGTGCCATGATTTTAGATCTGAACCATTTATGTTATCACCATTATATCTATGTTCTAGATCTGATCTTGCAAGTTATAGTCACCTACTACGTGTTATGATCTAGCAAACCCGGAGTGACAGAACTCGGGACACTTCCAGGTGATGACTGTAGTTTGAGGAGTTCATGTATTCACCGTGTGTTAATGCTTTGCTCCAGTTCTCTATTAAAAGGAGGCCTTAATATCCCTTAGTTTCCAATAGGACCCCGCTGCCACGGGAGGGTAGGACAAAAGATGTCATGCAAGTTCTTTCCATAAGCACGTATGACTATTTACAAAATATATGCCTACATTACATTTATGAATTGGAGCTAGTGTCGTATCTCCCTAGGTTATGACTGCCTCATGATGAATATCATCCAACAAATCATTGATCGAATGCCTACGATTTTCCTACATATTGATCTTGCTAAGTTACTATTGTTGCCATTACTATCATTACTGCTACAAAACTATTGCTACCACTTTTACCGTTACTATTGTTGTGTCTACTACTATCAAAACTATCACACTACTTTGCTACTGATCACTTTGCTGCAGATAATTAGTCTCCAGGTGTGGTTGAATTGACAACTCAGCTGCTAATACTGGCAAATGTTCTTTGGCTCCCCTTGTGTCGAATCTATAAATTTGGGTTGAATACTCTACCCTCGAAAACTGTTGCGATCCCCTATACTTGTGGGTTATCAGTTGGCCTTGGCGAATTTAATGCATCTGCAACTGGTTCATGAGTAGTCGAAGGAATTGCTTGTTCGGGAGAATTTGCTCTCTGTGTATCAGCATCTGGAGGAGGAGGAGCATTCTTCATTGCTGTCTTTTTCTTCTTCATCTGCTTGGATGGATCTATGTGCCCTTTCACCAGGTCATTATAACCAGTCACTTTGGCTTGGTGATCAAGGCAAATCTCGCGAACTCTTTGATCCAGATCCGAATGAAATCCCAATCTCCTGTGTCGAGTAATTGTCAGAGCCTTGTAAACATCCTCATAAAATTCTTCAAGCTGCTTGATGAGATACTTGGATTTCGTATCTTTCATACGGTTGTCGAGCTCCTTGAGTTGTGCAGTGAGGTTACTGATTTCAACCGAATCATTTCTCATATCTTCGATCAGATCAGACGCTTCAGTAATTACTTTGGAGGGAATGGGCAAAGATGCCACTTCTCCATCAAACAAATCTTTGACCAATCTGTCTAGCTGCTCCATGATGAACGTATGATTGAAAGAATGTGGTGCAACAGAGTCATCTTGAGTCTTTGTAGTAGCCTTTTCTTTCACCATATCAGTATTGGGAACCTGTTGCTTAGCAGCAGGGCCTTTGATCTGCTTCATCTTTTGCTTCGAAAGCTATTCTCCTGGATGAGTTTTGCCAACTAGGGCTTCAACTACAAAATCTTTCAAATCAATTGCATCAGGATGCGGATCTGTATTCACTTTATCAACCATGGTGACAGTGGTTGCAGGGGTCTTTCTCTTCAACGGTTTCTTCTTCGGAGGTGCAATTGAGACTGCATGCACTCGAAGATCAGACAGAATAGTGGATGTAGTTACATTCACTTGTTTTGGAGAGAGTTGCATTAAGTTCTTCTCGGGTGAGCGGAGGATCATCTTGATCAGACGAATCACTTTCAGGTTCAGCTAGCTTAGCATGCCTTTTCCTCGGTGCACTCTTTTTCTTTAGAGCAGCAGATTTTGGATCATGTTTTTCTTTCTTCGCGTTCTTCTTTTCCTTCTACCTTTTTCTTCTTGACGTATGATTTGATGAGACAACGGTTTTCTTCTACCTTGGCCTGTTCTTTTGCGGCCTCCTGGCTCACTTTTCAGCATTCTTGAGGCACTTGGCCTTTTCTCCAGGATAAGAGTCAGGAGTCATGGTGACTGACTCATGAGCGTCAAGAGGTGGTGGAGGCCTTTGCTGGGATTCACCAGCCCGTATGAGTCCAATCTCGCGACAATCACCCCATGGGGGATGCAAAGCAAAGTTCTTGTCATACCGAGGGTGAACCATCTTGTAGTTAAACCACTTCCGTACCCAGTGAAGTCGAATCTTTTGCACGCGTCCTTTTCTCTGAGTAGAATCTTCTCTAGGTACAGTGTTGTAATCATCATGAGAGATATACTGAGTTGTATTTGTGAGTGGTTATCTGCCACCTTTCCTCTTCTTGGAGCATCTACTTCTTGCTCATTTGCATTTTGTTTGGCTCTTTTTCTTTTGCTAGTGGATGGGCCTACCGTTGGCCCTCATCAGCCATACTAAGTAGCTTAGCAGAATCCTCAACAGACTGCATACATCTGTGAAAGAGAATAGGTACAAGGGAAAATGGGGACAGGGTCACAAATGCTCACAGCGAAAGTTTTCTCCAATAAAAGACATTTTTTATGAAGAACCAGATACAGACTTCGAGAGATGTTTCAAATGAATGAAACATATAGATCAAGCTAGTAGGTCCAAATAATAATACTTGGCAACGGGCTAGCCATATCATTCGAGTGAAACATAACACAAACCCTAGATCTGACAGATTTGGATGCGAGGAAAAACTACAAAACACATGTGCACTAGAAAATTAAAAACTTAGATCTAACATAAGCGGTAAAATCAGAGAAAATTAACCATGGACGAACTCAAATCATGAGGGGTGGAGGTCTGAGTTCGAACTACACGTACCCTAGATCGGTGACGTGCAGCAACTACTACGGCGCGGGGAAGAGGATGTCCCGCGGCGGCGTGGAATGACTCTGGTGACCTCTTTCCGGCAGTTACACAGTGAAGGGGTTCTCGACGTCGAGCTCAAGGTGGAGCACTGCAGCGAGGGTTTCGGTGGAGAGAGAGAGAGGAGAAAGAGAGTAAAGTGGAAGAAGAAGCGGCGTAGTTTATATAAGCAAAAGAAAATAACCGCATGCTGAGGTTTTGAATAGGATAGACTGGCAGATGATATTAAAGATCGTGGTCCTGACTTGGGCGGGAAACCCCAATTTTTGGACAGCTTTCGGCAAAACAGATTAATGTTTGGACCGAATCTTAATCGTGGTCAAGGACACCACATAAGTTTCGTTCCAGATAAAGTTGAGCATTTGCAACGAAACAACATAGACTAGAAGAGATAGGTCAGAGAGAAAACAGGGTCCTAGGCATTTCACTCAGACCGAAAACACAAACACTCGAGAATAACTATGAATTAGATGCATTCAGATGAAATCAAAACTATCGGTCGAAGAGAAATCCAACGAAAGAGAAAATTGTGGTGGCGTAACCCATTGTATAAGAACTGTATGACCCCGAGCGTCGCACAATTATTGTGGCACCCGTGAGTCTAGTTCTTCATTAATGTATTCGCTCTCAGAAAGAAAATTTCACTTTGTCAAAAATTTCGAACTCATCGAGTGTTATGCACCCATTCCTTCAAAGATGTGAAAGTGTTAGCATGGGTGCCGAGTCCAGCTTACTGCATGTTTGTGAAATCTAGGATATTTAGCTCACACTGTAACACATAGAATCTTTTCTTGTCGAGAGGATTGGTGAAAATATCAGCGAGATTGTCTTCGGTCTTGACGTGATTGATAACAATATCCTCTCAAGCCACATCATCCCAAATGAAATGATGTCTGATGGCAATGTGCTTCGTGCGAGAATGTTGCACAGGATTGTGGGCAATTTTGATGGCACTCTCATTATCACAATATAGAGGAATGTCCCTTACCTTGATGCCATAATCCTTCAATGAGTGCTTCATCCACAATAACTGAGTGCAAAAGGTGCCAGCAATAATATATTCGGCTTAAGCCGTAGAGAGTTATACACAATTCTGCTTCCTTGAAGACCAATAGACCAATAATCTACCGAGAAAATGACATGTCCCCGAGGTAGATTTCCTATCAACCAAGTCACCAGCCCAATATGAGTCCGAATAACCAACAAGATCAAACTGTGCTCCCTTAGGATAACATAAACCTAAGGTGGCGGTGTGAGCCAAATATCTCAGAATGCGCTTGACCGCTTGGTGATGCGATTCTTTCGGTGCAACTTGATAGTGGGCACACATGCAAAGACTCAACATAATGGCAGGTCTAGCTTACCATTCATGGGCATTGGAGTCTTATACCCCTTCATTTTGGAATCTTGCATTTTTGAACTTCTTCACGCACTCTTTCAGATATTTCTCCAAATAAATGAATATGACATTCGCTTGGTGATGAATTTGCAGTTTGAGAAAGAATTTGAGTTCACCCATCATGGACATTTGATATTCGGACATCATTTCCCCGAATTCTAAGCTACAAGCATGGTTAGTACTGTCGAAGATAATATCATCCACATAGATTTGACAAACGAATAAATCATTGTCAAAATCACGAGTGAAAAGTGTGGGATCTGTGGATCCTGGCTTGAACCCTTTGTCGAGCAAAAAATTCTTCAGGGTGTCATAACAGGCTCGTGGGGCTTGCTTTAGCCCATATAAAGCTTTCTTCAACCTGAAAACTTTGTTAGGAAACTCAGGGTGTTCAAAGCCAGGTGGTTGTTTAACATAAACTTCCTCATCAATTTCACCATTAAGGAAAGCACTTTTCACATCCATTTGGTAAAGTAGGATACCATTGTAATTTGCATAAGCGAGAAGAATGTGATTTGCCTCAAGGCATGCAACACGAGCATATGTTTCACCGAAATCAATACCTTCTACCTGTGTGTACCGTTGAGCAACAAGACGTGCTTTGTTTCTCACCACAATACCATTTTCATCTTGCTTGTTGCGAAAATCCATTTTGTGCTGATGATATTGTGATTCTTGGGATTCGTTTTGTCAACCAGTTCCCATACATCATTCAATTCGAATTGCACCAACTCCTCTTGTGTTGCGTTCATCCAGTCTGGATCATTTAAGCCTTCTTCATACTTGGTAGGTTCTGCCAATGAAACAAAAGAGAAACTTCCAGAATAGTGAGCCAAAGGAGTGTGCGAACAAGTTGTGGCTTGATAACCTGGATTCTCAATTTCATCGATGATTAGTGAAGGATCAACTCGATTCGCCACAAAGGATGAGCATTTTCTTCATGATGGTCATTATCGTCAGCATCAATATTTGAGTAATCATTTCTTTAAGGATTTCCATTTTGATTGGCATTTGGATTTTGATTGTTGTTTAAATTCGGAGGAGCATTTTCTTCGGCAGTGGCTTGACGAGTTCCGCTTCGAGTCATAGGAGCATCAACATAAGAGGACTCAGGTACATTTCCTTTAACAGGCTTGACGCTCCCAATGGCCATTTGCCGAATAGCATCCGATATCAATGATTCATCTATCACATTTTGCAACTACTCCTTTTGAGAGTCGTTAGGTTCATCAAACCGCACGTTTACCATTTCCATAACTTTCATGTGGCGAGAGTTATAGACTTGATACGTATGCGAGTTTGAGCCATAATCGAGAAGAAAACCTTCATGTGCCTTAGGTGCAAACTTGGAGGAATGCTTCATATCAAGAATGTAACAAGGTACACCAAAAACACGTAGATAAGAAACATTTGGTTTCTTGCCAGTGATAAGGTCATATGAAGTTTTATTAAGGAACTTGTGAAGATAAACACGATTGATAACATGACAAGCAGTGTTATTCGCATCATCCCAAAAGCGAATGGGAGTTTTGTACTCACCGAGCATAGTTCTTGCCATTTCAATGAGAGTGATGTTCTTTCATTCAATACTCCATTCTGTTGGGGAGTGTATGCAGCAGAGAACTCATGAGTGATACCATGATCATCGGGAAATTTAGCAATGTGAGTATTTTTGAACTCAGTTCCATTGTCACTTCTGACATGCTTAATTCACACATCATATTGATTATGGGCCTTCTTAGCAAAGCTTTTGAAGATATCTTGAGTACAAGTCTTGTCTTCAAGAAAGAATACCAAAGTGTATCGAGAGAAATCATCAACAATAACCAGACCATAGTGACTGCCACCGAAGCTTGCATAGTTTTGAGGACCGAATAAATCGATATGAAGAATTTCTAGTGGTCTTGTTGTGGTCATAACAGTCTTGGATGAATGATGCTTCTTGGCCAATTTACCAGCTTCAAAGGCAGCACAGAGACGATTCTTATTGAATTTTACATCAGGAAACCCACGGAGATGATTTTTCTTCACCAGAGTCTGCAAATTTCTCATACCTGCATGACCAATTCTACGGTGCCACAACCAACATTTAGTTGCTTTTGCAAGGAAACAAGTTTGGACTGAGGGACCCTTAGAGAAATCCACAATATAAACATCACCCTTTATAATTCCTTTAAAGACGAAGGAATTGCTAGAGGCCATGAACACAATGCATTTGGTGATAAAGAATAAGACTAGCATGCCTAAATCACATAGCTTGCCAACTAACATAAGATTGAATCCAAGGGAGTGAACACTAGCACATCATCAATAGATTTGTCCTTGTATATAGCAATTTTACCTAGCCCAATTACATTTCCTTTGTTGTTGTTGCCAAAAGTGATATACTTCAGAGGATCAGCAGTTAAGTTGGGGTCGAAAAACAACGACTTGTCTCCGGTCATATGACTAGTGCATCCACTTTCCATAATCCATTCAGTGCACCCGAAGACATGGTCTTGCAGAATAATTAGGCTTTCTTAACCACCCACATCTTTGCAGGTGGCTTTGAAACAAAGAACGAGCAGGATATGATTTCTTTCGATAAGCATAGAGGAGCGACCATAATTGAAAGAGTAAGCATCCAAATTCTTTCCTGATGCATGAGCATAGTGATTGTATCCAGTATGTGTATACTCATTTTGTCGAATTCTTTGTGCCTGCATGGTCAGTCGAGTAGAAATAGGCAAAGCATCAACAATTTTCTAGGGCACCCAAATTTCCTTCTTTGGGGAGCCATTTCTATTGTTTGGTCAAACATAGCGCACAATAGTCTCACCATGTTGATTCTTGAATAACTTATAGTTGTCCAGGGAATCATCATCAGGATATTCGGGAATTGGAGAGTTGTATCCCGAAAGTAATGCTAGATTGAGCGTTTTGCTCTTTGTAGGAACCCACATAGTCTGAGGATATTGATGTGGTTCCCAGTAAGAACCATCTTCATTCAGTTTCCTTTCGAAACCGATACCTTCCTTTCTAGAATTTTTGTGAAGGATAGATTTCTTCAAAACATCACATAGGGTTTGATGCCCTTTGAGAGATTTGAACATCCCTGTCTGAAGAAGATCCTTTAACCTCGCATTTTCATCAGAAACAAAACCATTTTCCTCGATAGAGGGGTTAGCCTTCAGAGATGATTCAACATTTGATTCATCATTAGTTCGTTCAAGGCATTTTAAACATGGTGGCTCAAAAACTTTAGGTTTCTCTTTAAGTTGTTGGGTGAGAAGAGAATTTTCTCTCATCAAATCCTCATGAGACTCTCTCAGCACCTTGGGTTCCTATTTCCTTTTCTGGCAATCATAGGTCAATCTTCGTGGTCTGCTGAGAGAAAATCATGACGAGTTGAGACTTCATCCATTCGTGACTTGAGAGTGGAATAATCTTTTGTTAGCGACTGGTTTTTCTCCATCTCCTCAACCAACAACCCTTCAGGGTTTTCTCAATTTTCACAAGAGAATTTTGTTGAATACTAGCAATTTTGATCAACTTAGCATGGTCATCCTCATCAGAAGAATATTGATCACTTGAGTGAACCTTATGATGTTTCGAGGATACCTTCTCTTTCGAAGCCTTGGCCATGAAGCAGTAGGAAGGAGATTCATCGTCGCTTGAGGGATTCTCGAAGAAGTTTGTCGTATCAGAGGAGACACATGCTATTCCCGCCATGTCGGAGGCAGAATCTTCATCAGATTCTTCTTCTTCTTCGGAACCTGATGATTCTTCTTCATCAAAATCCCTTTCCTTTCCGATGTATGCCTTGGCCTTGTGAGAGGTATTCTTGTGGTTGGAGGAGGACTTGGAAGGATTTCTTGACAAGGATCTTGACATAGATTTTGTTGTGGAGTTGTCCTTGTTCTTGAAGAATGTCTTCGTTTTCTTCTCATCGGATTCATAGTTTTTTCTCTTTATTTTGCCTCGATGATTACCCGAATCATATCTCCCACTAGCATGGATTTCAGCTTCGCAGAGAGGCCAGTCCAAAATGAAGTGTCCAGGCTTTTTGCACTTGAAACAGGTATATTCTCCGGCAGGTTTTGAGGATTTTGAACCCCCAGAGTTGCTTGAACTTCTTTTCTGGAACTGGCTCTTCTTATGGAAAATTTGAAATTGTTTCGTGATCAGTGCCAGATCTTTGTTGAGTCATCCTGGATCATCCGAATCTTCTTTGGCATTTCCATCTAAGGTGGAATCAGCCACAGCTTTAAGAGCATGATTTTTGCGTTGAGTTGAGCCACACAGATCTCTTTTTTGTTCTTCTTGTTCATCATGAGTCTTCAGTCTTTCCATGACCTCAGCAGAGTTGAGGCTTTTGAATTAAGGACGCTCTCGAATCATCAGAACAAGCATGTCAAATGAACTGTCGAGATATCGAAGCAGTTTCTTCACAACTTCATGGTCAGTGATGTCTTTGGCGACGAGTCCTTGAAATTCATTTGCTATGTCACTAAGGCGATCGAAGGTTTGCTGACAGCTTTCATTTCCAATTTGCTTGAAGCGATTGAACTTTGCCCAAAGAGTATCAATTCGAGCTTCTTTCTGAGTTGAAACTCCTTCATTGATCTTTTCGAGGAGATCCCACGGCTCCTTTGAAGTTTCACACTGCGATACTGAAGGAATTGTGCCTGAGAGAGATGGCCACCAATCTCATCTTTAGCTTGAGCATCCAGTTGAATGAGCTTCTTTTCTTCATTAGTAGGACTTGAGGAATAACAACTGTGAACCTGATATGCACCACGGTCCACATATCATCATCTATTGCTAGAAGAGGGATCTGCATCTTCTCCTTCCAGAAGGGATAGTCCGTCCCATCAAATATTGGAATCTTGAGATGCAACTTGTAGTTCACTTAAGACATACTTAAACTCCAAAGTCGTTAGACTAATATGAGCAGAGTCAAGGAGTACCTTGCTCTGATACCAATGATAGGAATGAAGTATGTCTACCAAAAGGGGGGATGAATGGGAGTTTTAAATTTTCTTTGGAAAAAACTTAAATCTCTCAGAACCCAACATCGGAATGAATGGAAAACAAAATACGGTGAACTGAAACAGGGTGCCGAACGATAAATAAGACATGCATCGAAGTAAATCATATGAATGAAAATGCATTCAAAGTAAACATGAGTGACAGAGATAACCGAAGATGCTCGATGGCGAGAAGGAATTTGTTCGACCAGTTTGTCCTTCTACATAAGGACTACGTCTGGTTGGAGGGTGATAGAGGCAAAGGTGTCCCGTCTTTCGATGAGATGGTGTCTATCATTTTGGGTGGAGTAGACTTCAACGATCCGACTACGAACGTGCGAGGATGGCGCGCCTTAGCAATCTCTAAACCAACTCCGAAAGGTTATTCACCATGCCGGAGCACGATCAACCTGACCACGAGGGTCTATTTCCTGCAAACAAACCAAGAACAAGCAAGAAACTGAGATTGCAATATGGATATTGCAACGTGGGGTTCTGTGACGTCTTTGTCTGGTTGTTGAACACAAACAAAGTACGCGAAGTTGCAACTATGGCGAACATTAGTCTAAACAAAACCCAAA
The DNA here is from genome assembly GCF_018294505.1 of Triticum aestivum. NCBI lineage: Eukaryota > Viridiplantae > Streptophyta > Magnoliopsida > Poales > Poaceae > Triticum > Triticum aestivum. The sequence goes on along the minus strand of NC_057801.1, from coordinate 318,852,607 downwards.
GTCTAAATGATGCCCTAAGGGCTGTATATATGGAGGAAGAGGGGGGATTTCGTGGCCCTTGGTGTAGGGGTCCGAAACCAACCCTATCTCTTGTTTCCCCACACATACGGACTCGAAAAACCGCCTATACTCTAGTATTTCGAAATTACATGGGCCTGGCCCAATAATAAGGTGACGCAACACCTATAATAGCCTCTAACGAAATTTAGGAAGTGGCATCTTGTATATTTCGTCCAAGCCTTCATATTATGGTGGCTTCAAAGTCCTGAAATCATCACTTAAAACTCCAGTCTTGTTTCCCTTGCGCATGCCATCATCTCCATGCTTGATCTTGCTCAAGTGATCATCCCTCTTATCCATGCTAGGACCTTCATTTGTAAGCAAAACAAACGTATCCAATTTAGGCAGCATCATATTCTCATGAACATTAAAATCATTACCAAGTAACGGAAGTACATGATAATTTAATTGGCGTGCCCGAGCTCTAGTAATTGGTCCAGAATATGTAGCAGTAGGGGTTGTGGGTGTAACAATGGTATTGATGTCCTCGTCATCCTCCCCTTCTTGAAATGAAGTCATCCTCGGCGGAAGCTCATCTTCCTCACCCAAATAAGGCTTCAAATCTGCAATGTTAAAAGCGGGACTAACCCCAAAATCTAAAGGTAGCTCAAGTTTATATGCATTATCATTTATTTTCTATAACGCCTTAAAAGGACCATCAGCACATGGCATTAGCTTTGGTTTGCGCAAATCAGGAAATCTATCCTTCAGCAAATGTAACCAAACAAGATCTCCAGGTACAAACACAACATGTTTTCTACCCTTATCTCCAGCAAGTTTATATTTAGCATTCATATGCTCAATGTTTTCCTTAGTTAACTCATGCATTTTTAAAATCAATTCAGCATGTTGTTTAGCACCAAATTTAACCTTCTCCGAAGATGGAAGAGACAACAACTTAATAGGTGCACGAGGTAGGAAACCATACAACTTAATAGGCACATCTTAGTAGTAGAATGCAATGAATGGTTATAAGCAAATTCAATATGAGGCAAGCATTCTTCCCACATTTTCTTATTATTCTTCAAAACAGCCCTAAGCATAGTAGATAATGTTCTGTTTACTACTTTAGTTTGTCCATCGGTTTGGGGGTGACAAGTAGTACTAAAAAGCAGTTGAGTCCCCAACTTAGCCATAAACATCTCCAAAAGTGGCTAAGAAATTTAGTATCATGATCGGAAACAATAGTATTTGGCACACCATGCAAGCGAATAATTTCACGAAAGAACAAATCAGCAACATTAACAGCATCATCGCTTTTATGACATGGTATAAAGTGTGTCATTTTCGAGAATCTATCCATGACAAAAAATATGCTATCCCTCCCTTCTTTGTTCTAGGTAAACCTAAAACAAATTCCATAGATATATCCTGCCAAGGAACACTAGGTATAGGCAAAGGCATATGTAAACCATGAGGACTGATCGTGACTTAGCTTTTTGACATGTAGTGTAGCGAGAAACAAAACGCTCAACATCCCGTCTCATATTTGGCCAAAAGAAATGTGTACCAAGTACATCCTCCATCTTCTTCACATCAAAGTGTCCCGTTAGTCCTCCTCCATGCGCCTCCTGCAACAACAAAAGATGAATGGAGCTAGCTGGAACGCATAGCTTGTTAGTACGGAACACAAATCCATCAATAATGATGAACATGTTCCATGTTCTTCCTTCTTTATGATTCTGCAATACATCTTTAAAATCAGCATCATGAATATACTGATCTTTGATGGTCTCCAAAAAAAATATTTCGAAGTCAAGTTGCGAAAGCATAGTATAGCCGAGACAATGCATTAGCAATAACATTTTCTTTACCATTCTTGTGTTTAATGACATAAGGGAAAGTCTCAATGAATTCAACCCATTTAGCATGTCTACAATTCAGTTTAGCTTGACTTTTAATATGTTTCAAAGTTTCATGATCAGAATGTATAACAAATTCTTTGGGCCATAAATAATGTTGCCATGTTTCGAAAGTCCGAAAAACAGCATATAATTCTTTATCAGAAGTAGAATAATTCAGACTAGGCCCACTCAATTTTTCAGAAAAGTATGCAATAGGTTTGCCATCTTGTAATAACACACCTCCTAATCAAATTCCACTAGCATCACATTCGAGCTCAAAAGTCTTATTAAAATCAGGAAGTTGGAGTAAAGGAGCATGTGTCAACTTATCTTTCAATACCGTGAAGGCTTCTTCCTGTGCGGTACCCCAAACAAAAGGCACATCCTTCTTTGTAAGCTCATCGAAAGGTGCAATAATGGTGCTGAAATCTCTCCAAAACGCCTATAAAAAACAGTGAGGCCAAGAGAACTCCTCACTTGTGTGACCATTTTGGGCTGCGGCCAACTCTCAATAGCTTCAATCTTGGCTTTATCAACTTCAATTCCCTGTCGAGTAACAACATAGTCAAGAAAATATACTCATTCGGTGCAAAAGGTGCATTTCCTGAGGTAACCAAACAAACGTGCATCACGTAGAGAAATAAAAACATCACATAAATGTTCCAAATGTTCCTCCAAAGATTTTCTATAAATCAGTATATCATCAATATAGACTACCACAAATCGTCCAATGAAAGCACGTTAAACTTCATTCATTAATCTCATGAAAGTACTAGGTGCATTAGTTAGCCCAAAAGGCATGACTAATCACTCATATAAACCAAACTTAGTTTTAAATGTTGTTTTCCATTCATCTCCCAATTTCATATGAACTTGATGGTATCCACTACGCAAATCAACTTTGGAGAGTATTGTAGAGTCACTCGATTCATCAAGCATATCATCTAGCCTAGGAATAGGATGACAATAATGAATAGTAATATAATTAATGCCTCTACAATCAACACACATACGCGACGTACCATCCTTTTTTGGCACTAGTATAATAGGAACAACACAAGGACTAAGAGATTCACGTATATAACCTTTCCCGAGAAGCTCATGTACTTGATGAATAATCTCCTTCGTCTCCTCTATATTGGTACAGTATGGCGCACGGTTTGGTAGCGAACACTACAAAAAAAGACACATCTGTGACATTTTGGGCCGAACGAAATTTTTTATATCATGCTTATGAAACTTCTACGACGATAATTGTGACAAAACACGGTATCATCATAGATGTGGTGGGCTCCTACTTCTATGACAAAAAATCATGACAGAAAATGGGCTTTTCGTCCTAGGTGGGCCGGAGACGCAGCTGCATGACAGTCTTTGGGCCGTCCATGATGGAAAAAACTATGGTAGAAGCGAGGGCGAAGAAAATTTCGAGGAGTTCCCGGTTACGGTGGGTGGTCGGGGGCCGAGCGATGCACGTTTCTCTCGTACACGTATGCACGTGTGTGCGAGGCATTGGGCTAACTGAACCCGAGTGAGGTGTTGGGCTCTATCTGAACCCGAGCGATTGTAGTACCTATGTTACTGAACCCGAGCGATTGACCCTTGTTGTTAACTAAACCCGAGTGATTCCTTCGCTACTGCTGCTAACTGAAGCCGATCGAGCCCTGCTGCCTCCTTCCCTTGATGAACAGTGAGCGTTGTTGGGGGGTTTGGATGAACAGTTCCCAGTGGGGGTGGATGAACAGGACCCCGTGGTGTTGCCTCTGGATGAACAGGACCCCTATCGATCCGGTTGGGGGTGGATGAACAGGACCCCGTGGAGGGCTGGCTGAACAATAGCCCGTGGAGGGGTGGTTCAACAGGACCCCGTGGAGAGGGCTGGTTAAACGGTAGCCGGTGGAGGAGCGGTGGAGGCTGGATGAACATGAGCCCGTGGATGAACAGTCGCAGATCGAGGCTGGAGGTGGTCGATGGTGGATGGTGGATGAACAGTAGCCCATTGAGGATGGAGGAGGTCAAAGGTGGAGATGAATAGTATCCCGTGGAGTCCCGTTTTGTGGTATGCCACACCCCTTCCGATGAACAGGACACACGTTTCGACCATAGCGCTCCAACACAAGTATGTTTCCTCTGTTTTGCGGTACGCCACACCCTTCCCGGTCAACAGGACCCCATTTCGACCGTAGGAGGTCCAATAGAAGTCTGTTTCCTCCGTTTTGTGGTATGCCAGACCCCTCCCGATGAATAGGATCCCGTTTCGACCGTGGCCGGTCGAACACAAGGCCGTTTCCTCCATTCTGTGGTACGCCACGCCTCGTTTCCATCGGCTGTTCCGTCCAAGCCCTCCCGATGAACACGACGATGCATTTCGTTCCGACCCAGCCAGTTGGCTCCCCATGAACATGATGACAACGCAGTTTCTCCGTTCCGACCGAGCCATGCACACGAGCCCTGGTTGTACGTATGCGCGAGTATTTTCTTTCTTGCACCCTGGCCGCTGTATGTACGTGTACATGCTACATGCGCGCCTCTACTACGACACGTGCGCTCTTCTACTACGGCACGTGCGTGCCTCTACATCGACTAGTATGTACGTACATGTTCGCGACCAGAATGACAATGCTACGTATGCTTCGACCAGGTGGGTCCCGACTGTTAGGCACTTCCTTGTGTGCGAAGACGTAGCTGGTGGGTCCCACTAGTCAGGGGCGAATCATTTTTTTGCGTGTAATATGGACGCACTTCCTTGCATGCAAAGATGTAGCTGGTGGGTCCCAATAGGCCAGGGATGCGAGTATGGTGAGGCCGTGAGGCCTGCCCGGCAGCACAACCGGCCATAGGAGGCGGGAGCAGGTGGTTTTGCCGGCGCTGGTTTGGGCGGCTGGAGTATAAAGATCAGATACTAAAGAAGCACGATTACCGTTAGATTGAAATCTAATGGTTTGACGCTGGTAGAGTCAATTGTTGACTAAGTTTTTTTGGAGAAACCTTGTGTACGCATGAACTTAGTAAGCCCACAAGTCAGCCTCCAAATCTGTGGCACACAACATAGAGCCCATTTGCTATTTTTTAATAATTTTCAGCCCATTTGCTAATTCCTAAGTAATTTATTACAACCCATTTTCTGCCCAGGACCACGGTCAAAAAGTTCAACCTTATTTTGCATATTTCGGTGGAGTCCGAACTGTTGTAATCCCGAAATGATAAACATTTTTTTAAGAACTTATTGATTTGCCAAAAAAATAGTTTTGTTTTTTAAGCAAATAAGACGTGGGACAATTGAGTTGGTTTAAGGGAAAACCAGTGGTAAAAAAATCAGCACTGGGAGGGAAAACAACAACAAAAATAAGGATGTAAATATGAAAAGGGAATTGTATGTATTTTCAATATAATAATATGTGTATATGAACTAGTAAAACTATAGGTAGAGATTAGAAAACGGATGTAGGACATGGCATTTCAAGAGGAAAATATAACTGGGTTATGTGTTTGATTCAGTAGAAAAACTGCCTGCGGATGTTGTAAGACAAAATATAACTAACGCTGGCGGGCCAGAGGCCAGTAGATACCTGCTGGATCTTTGTGCCCTGTTTTCATCATGGGTTGGGCCTGTTAAAAACAAAACCAAGCCTGGGCAGTCTACAACCCAGTTGAAACTTGCTCGACCTGAAAAAGAATATACCTGCTCAATAAACGAGAGAATTCTACAATTAGAGACTGATAACTGGGATGCAGCAGGTATATTTTTTTATCGTGATAATAAATGCATGCACTTGTTTCAAAAAAAATTGGAGAACTGGGAATTCGAACGACAGGTGCTTATGCTACCCATCAAATAAAAAACAGGTGCCTGAAAATTCGTTTCGAAACAAATGATTCAGCTTTATATCCACGTCGACCCTCGGCATGATGGTTGGAAGCAAATGCCAAGTTCATACCTAAAGATCGTTAACAACAATACCAACTTGCAGATGACAAGGTAGTACAAGTACCAATACCAAACTAAGTTATAATCTTTTTACTCCTGGCCCTAGTGTTCGTTTGGTAGAAAATTTTGCAGAGGACCAGCTCCCGCTCCTTCTCTTGCTCCAGGTCCCCGAGGTGGTACTGGTGCATCACCCAGTTGGTCTTATGTTAGTCAAAGTTCATGTTGGTGTGCAGCACCAGATCCTTTTTGCTGCCCGTCTGTCGGCCGTTGACCATTATCGGCAATGTATTACTGGTCTTGTGCCACATCGCGTGCATGTCGCACTCCGACTATATCTTGCAACGCATCCACATGCCCCTTTTGAATGCCCTAGAATTGCGTTGGAAGAAATGCTTGCTTAGGCCACTCAGTGTGGTACCTGTAGTATTGTCGAATACAGGTTTTAGTGTACGTAGTTGGCATTTTCATAACATCTTTGGCATGCTGCACTCACTTGTTTCACTTTTTATTAACTATCAAATTGTAATTGCTTCACTAGGTCTGTGACTAAAAAGAAAAATAGAGCTATAAACAAAGGAATATGTCTCTGCAAGTAGACGGTCGATTGGTGTCTTACCTGGAAGTTTCTCAGGATGGGTGTAGCGTATGCCGTGCTCGTTGTCGATGGTTGGTTGGGGTATGAACAAATCGATGAGAGGGTGAGATCTCGCGCTGTCAGCACTCACTTTGGCCTCAAGGTGCTCGATCATCTACTGATCCATGGGATCGAACTTGACGCCAGCCGGCAGCGGCGGCCAATCCTTCTTGGACATGCATCAGTTAATTCTTGTTATATGGTACTCAATGTATGATCAATCGACTGTTTTAAGTGAATGATGAAAGATTTCGACAGATAAGTGGTACTCCAAATCTGAAGCCCAGAATACCCGAACAAGCCGCCGGGATTTTTGTGTCACCTCACGCGCAGCGTGTTGTCACGTCAATTCAATGTGTGGACATGATGAATAATTTGACCGACGTATACTAATACTGCTACTGTACTACTTACTAGTCGTATTTAGTGTCACATTTTAACCATAGGTTTAACTAACAATTACGCACTTGAAGCCTAATTGATATATATATTATATATATATATAATATATATATATATATATATATACATGTTGTCTATTCTACAATCAATGATAGAATAATATTCTTCAATAATCTCGTACTTCCAGAAATAAAGATCTGGTACTGCTTCCGCATAACACTATCGTACTTCTTTTTTGTAAAGTCGGTACTGCTCTTCTGTACATGCGTAGTAATTCACTAATAAATTCTAAACCGCTTTGCTTCCTCTGCTTCTAAGCCCAAGCTTCCTCTGCTTCTACGATTCCCTTCCAAAACCCTCTCCCCTTTCGCTTGCTAGGCTGCTAGCCACCCCTACCAGCTCACCACCACCAAATCGACCACCGCTGACTCCTCCGGCGAGATGCTTCTCCCGCTCCGTCGCCTCTCGGCCCCCCTCCGCCGCTCCCTCTCCACCGCCGTGTCGCGCCCCGCCTGGGCGATGGTCTACCGGATCTCCATGGCGGAGGAGTCCGCGGCCGCGCGGCGCGCGTCCGTCGCGCTCGCCCCGCCCCCGCTCGCCTCCCGCGTCTCCGTCCCCAGGCACGCCTTCGGCCTGGACCCGCTCCCGGACACGGCCAGCACCGACGGCTGGCCGCCCGTCAACTTCTTCGGCTTCGGCGCCCCGGCCCGCGAGCAGGGCTCCCCCCTGTCGGCGAGCTCCGGACACAACATCAACAACGTCTTCGGCAGTGGCGTGCTCGTCGCGAGCGGCGACGGCCTCCTCCTGAGAACTCAAATTCCCTTCACATGTACCTTGTACTTCCGTGGAATATGAGTTTCGTACTGCCCGATAATAATAATAATAATAATAATTGTACTTCTCAAAGTGAATAAATTGTACTGCTCAGATTTATTTTAAAAGAACACAAATTTGCCTTGTACTTTTGTGGAATACGGGTTTCGTACTGCCCGGCAATAAAGAAGTTTTTGTACTGCTCAAAATGATTAAATTGTGCTGCCCATAATTTCTCCCAGAGAACTCAAATTCCCTTCACATGTACCTTGTACTTCCAT
>NC_057801.1:318826146-318844473 GCF_018294505.1 Triticum aestivum | reverse complement strand
GGCAATAAAGAAGTTTTTGTACTGCTCAAAATGATTAAATTGTACTGCCCATAATTCCTTCCAGAGAACTCAAATTCCCTTCACATGTACCTTGTACTTCCATGGAATATGAGTTTCGTACTGCCCGATAATAATAATAATAATAATTGTACTGCTCGAAGTGAATAAATTGTATTGCTCGGATTTATTTTAAAAGAACACAAATTTGCCTTGTACTTCTATGGAATATGGGTTTCGTACTGCCCGACAATAAAGAAGTTTTTGTACTGCTCAAAATGATTAAATTGTACTGCCCATAATTTCTTCTAGAGAACTCAAATTCCCTTCACATGTACCTTGTACTTTCGTGGAATATGAGTTTCGTACTGCCCGATAATAATAATAATAATAATAATTGTACTGCTCGAAGTGAATAAATTGTACTGCTCGGATTTATTTTAAAAGAACACAAATTTGCCTTCTACTTCTGTGGAATACGGGTTTCATACTGCCCGGCAATAAAGAAGTTTCGTACTGCCTGTGCGCGGTGGCCATGTCCATCTCCGTCGGAGCGGCGGCCGCCCCCTTCTTCTTGCTCTGCTTCTGCTGCGGCTGCGCATGTGTTTTCTTGGCGGCGCGGTTGTCTCCTCCGGCGGCGGCGCATAATGCGCTGGTCCTGGGCTTGGGCTTGGCGAGGGTCGGCTGGAGGAAGAGGAACTTCTCCTTACCGTTGTTGTGGGAGCGGCCGCCGGAGCCGAGGATGTCGCCCAGGCGGAACCGGCACGCGGCCTCGCCCGTGCCCGTGGACGCGCTCTTGGGGAAGGCAGCCGGCTCGCGCATGGGCGACCCTGGCGCGGACCGCGGCGCCCACGCGCAGTACGTGTCCGGCGAGGGCGGCGCCATCATGGAGGTAGCCGAGGCCAAGGCATCGTCTCCGTGGGCCTGGCGGCGGTGGAAGACCGGGTAGGCCGGGAGGATGCTGCCGTGCGCGAAGAGGTCGTCGGCCAGCGCCTCCCTGCCCGCCGGCGCCAGTGGCCGCGCGAACGCGAACTCGAAGTTGTCGCCGCTGGCGTCTGACGCTGCGTCGTCGTCGTTGTCGTGTTCTTGCTGGTAGTCCTCCTGCGGCTCTGGGAAGGCGTCGGTGCCCTCCTCGGCGTGGTCCCCAAAGCTGAGGATGGTGGCGAGGCGCGCCATTGCTTCGGCCGTGGGCTACCTGGCGGTGGCGCTGTACCAGCTAGCTAGTGGTAGCGAACAGCGGGCCGAGGAGGGAGAGTACGGGATCGGGGGTGGGGAGGTGGCGGCGGGATCGGGGATCTATTTTCGGGGTCCTTATATAGGGTCTTGCCTATTGTAGAATATTATTCTACAATCAATTGTAGAATAGACCCTATATATATATAGGGAAAATCCATCCCACCACCCGGTGGTAGTTACCCCACATGTCTCATATACTATCATGTGGTACTATATATACTATTTTATTATTTTAAATATGTTCATATACTATATCTAAGATATTTCAAATCAAGTTACATGAAAAAATTGCATATGAGCCCATAGTTTTTGTTATATTTCTAAAATACGTACATATTTGTACATAAAAATGAGCATACTCAAAAAATGGTACATACTACCTAAAAATTAGTATATATAGTACCTAATCATTGTTATATACTACATACTACACGTACATTCTCCCGGTTCCGGCAGATACTACATACAACATACAAAACGCAAGTGGTGGTAAGTACCACTACTTGTAGGAAACATTTGTCCTATATATATATATATATATATATATATATGGCTTCTGCGCAGTATCTCCATCATCATCATCATTATCAGTAGATCCTACGTAGGTGAGTTAGGATGCACTTGATCCCAGAAAGGTATCTATCCTTCAAAGCAGAGGAGTGCTTCAAACTAACAACAGTACATAATATCCAACAAAATAGGGTCATGCAACAACAGCAGAATACATGGCTTAGTCTAGATATCAGTACGAATCAAGTTGTGCATATTTTCTATTGGCATGAACCACATCGCCGCATGTCGGGTTTGCAAAAGCCATCCATCGCATGGAAGCTTGATGCCTTTCACACACTGAAAATTATCTGGCAACAAGCTGTGTCGACGAATCTCTGGATATGGTGATTCACGAAACCCATGGTATGATGTGTAAACAAAGTCCCCCTGGAGAATGGAAGTTGCATAGCACGGTAATCATCGCCAGTGATATGATCGATGATTGGTTGGATGATCGGATAATTGAGCCCGAGGAACATGGAGTGGTTGCCGAGGCGGTAAACCAGCCTCTAGTTGAATACGCGTGGCACAACGGAGCTGGGATCTTTCTCGAACATGAAGGAGCCATAGCCATCAATGTCACGAACACCCTAGGCATTGTACTCCATGTGGTTTGATGTAATGGTTTGGTCAATTTGGTACGTGCGAATGAGCATCAAATGACCGCCGTTAGCTGAACGAGCGATAAACCACCACCCATCGGCTGGTATGATTACAGGTCCTGGAATCATCAAGGCCAGCGCATTTGCATCTGCTGCAACAATTCTAATTAGAGACCAAAAGGACAAAAATAAACAATCATGTTAAGAGTATGTGTGGAATTAAAATTATTATAACAGTGACACATGTCATAGACAGAGAATTGCAATGCCGTGGTCATAATCATACCCCAAGTTAAAAAAATAAGCCAATGGCTTTCATATTCTAGCAATATGTCATGTCTCAAACATCATGTAACAATGAGAGGAAAATAGCTATGACAGGGCCTACTAATATTCTACCATAGCACTTACTACTATTCTCATATCAACTCGAAGCAATAACATGTGTTGTTATAAAAAAATTTGGAAATGAGAGTAACATGTAGCAATCATGAGATTATGCTCATAATATCTATTCTAACAATCATTAGATGCCAATTGTTCTCATATCAACTCTAACAATAACATGTGTGGTCATAAAAATCTAGGAAATGAGAGAAACATATAGCAATGATGTGGTTATAGACATACTATCTATTCTAAATTTGTAACAATGCACAGGCAGTCGTACTCATAAGGTAAATATGAGATGAGATAGAACAATTACACGACAATAGATTCCACCAGTATAGGCAGCCAATCTGTGCGTCGACCGCGTAAATGATGCCATCGTGCACTATAGCATCAGACAGAAATGTTGCCTCAACAGGATTGACGATGAGCCATAACCATGTATGGCGACCGGATTCCAGATAGACTAATCCCATGTTGAACAAGGGAATGAGCTTGCAATCCATGTAGTCTTCTGATGGTGTGGGCACTTCACGGATTACAACTTTCAGCAAACAGAGGTCGAGCCAAAAGCTTGACGTGTCTCGTGTGTAGTAGTCAAGAGTGTCCGACGGGCCGCGAGGCTTGATGGCGGCGATATCCAATGAGGAAGGGTGATCTCTCAACGGGTGTAGATATCCATGAGACGCCACGGACTACCGGATTGGTGGATGAGGACGATCTAGTTGGCCTTCATGCCCACCCAGTAGTGGTCGCGCATGAAGGACAGGTGGACGGGTAGTGGTAGCATGTCAAGGGGCACCACGGAAACCTCCGTACGATCGTCAAGTCGGTGTCTGGACCACCTGCGAGGATCGGGCATCAGCAAGCAGGGTGTCTTGAAAAGACCCGACCGGTTGGAGACGAGTAGACGGTACAAAGACACCGAGCATGCAGCCAGACGGACGATGCTGAGTAGGTCCATACGATTACAGATCTGCTCCAAGAGAACATCAGGGAGGGAATTCCAATCGCGGTTCTGCGTGTCAGTCGGTTCTACCATTGGGGTTTTCGGTGCCTGCGAGCCAGCGGGGAAGTGGATTCGGGCGGGCGAGCGAAGAAGCTTCTCCTCGTGTGGCCGAGCAGTGAGCGAGGGGATATGGTACACGCGAGCTACCAAGGAAGATGGCGTGGGAGGGCGAGCAGTGAGTGGGTGGAAATGGTGTGCGGCCGGCGAAGGGGAAGAGAAGAGGAAGAAGAAGAGAGGAGGAAGAAGAGTGAAAGATGGGGAAGAAAGTGCATTATACCTCAATTCTACTAGTACTACTACCAGGATATACCGTCCTTCGGAGTGTAAATAGTTACACCGATGACATGTGGGTCTACCTCAAGAGGGCCCATATGTCAGTTAATGAAGGAGAGAGGTGTGTAGGCGTATTTGCGTAAGCATGCTCTACTGGCAAACCTGATGACAGTACTGGGTAAGGCTGATTTAGTAACACCAACACGCTAGTTCAGCTTATTAATTAAGTTTCTCATCTGCTGCAGCGTGTATTGTCACTTCACTATGAAGACTAGTTGCATATTTATCTCTGACCGAGATGGGGAATAATTGATCGCCAAGACTTCCTATCTACAGTATCCCTATGCCTCTACGCTCACTTCACTCATTTTGCTCCATACGTAGTCACTTGTTGAAATCTCTAAAAACAAAAATACTCCATATTTGGGAACAGAGGGAGGCTTTTACTCCGTATTTGGGAACAGAGGGAGTATCACCAAATGGAGGGAACAAAGGAAGCTTGAAATATGAACATGTCAATGGGAGGGAGTAAAAGCCGCATGCATGCATGCAACATGCAACACTCACACGTACACATGGACGCACGCAACACTCATGCACCCATGTGGCACATAGCACACGATGCAACACACACGCTCATGCTCAAGTGCTCAACCTACTCCCTACGTCCGTGAAAGAATGTACATTTAGAGATTGACACGTTGACTAGGGCATAATTAGCGCCCCAAAAGTAGAATACTTATGTGTGCATGCGACCATTGAGAGAAGAAGATTAAATGAAGGTTGTTGCATGTTGTAATTAAAGATGGACATGTAGCCTATACCTAGACCACAAGTTGGTGTATTAGTCAATCAATATCGATTTAGATTAAAGGCTAAATGCATTGGAAGTGTAGATGTACACTCTTTGTTTTTAGCCAATGTACACTCTATTGGAAGACCGAGGGAGTACACGTGCATGCACTCACATACATAGCCAGGGTGGTTCACGCGCAAGGGTTGGACTCCTGCCGCGCCTGCGTAAAGTTTTGTTTAACTGATTTCTTTGGTCTACCAACTGACTGGTGGGACCCAGAAACCAGGAGACAATTTAACAAGTCAACAAAGTGCCACGTTGACTATGTGGCCGGTCAGTAGGGTGCAATACGGTGCTCTACGATGAGCTAGTGATCGTAAAATCACCGCAAAACTATATATAGTGACCGTAAAGAGCATATTGTTACATACATTGACCGCCATTGTATTTTTCTCGTTTCAAATTAAGCCATATTAGCCGAAAAGGACACAGTATGGACTAGTACTAGTATTGCTTTGATGTGTCCCATCAACTCGCCGAACGAGGAGAAGCTTGCTTACTACGCCTCTCCCTCGCCCACGCGCGCGGTGGCTCGCGGGACGAGGAGTGGGTTTTCACTATAGCTCCCTCTCCCTCTCCCTCTCCCTCGCCCTCGCCCTCGTGGTGGACGTGCAGCAGTTCAATCGGTGTCATATTGCCAGAAGCATATTGTACTGTAGTATCATCATTGTTGGACCTTCCGAAGAGGAGAAGAGCCAAGTGTAAGGTTCACACGAGTATGAACTATTGAACCTCCCGAAGAGGCAAAGAGCCAAGCGCAAGGTTTTATAGGAGTTGTCGTCCTAGTAGGAGTATACTACAACTATAGTGAATGATGCTACTATATGATGCCGCCACATCACCTATATCCAAAGTTGTGCCACCTTTTTTTCTCAAAGAGTGTGTTGGAGCCCGTTCAACAACCACACAAGTTGCACGTACACATAACGCATTTACTAGCAATAAATTCTAAAGTACAAATGTCAGTATGCCAAACAAGTTCATCTCCAATTCATGTGCTAAATTTGTGCATGACTAGTCTAAATATATTCACGACGCTACCATTCACAATTTACCATACTCCACTTACACGTTATAGATGGGCTACATGTCCTCCTCCAGGTTCCAGTTGCAGGTGTTCTTCATGGATGGCACGATCCATAGCGGTGGGTGATACGTCTCCAACGTATCTATAATTTTTGATTGCTCCATGCTACTTTATCTACTGTTTTGGACTATATTGGGCTTTATTTTCCACTTTTATATTATTTTTGGGACTAACCTATTAACCGGAGGCCCAGCCCAGAATTGTTGTTTTTTGCCTATTTCAGTGTTTCGAAGAAACGGAATATCAAACGGAGTCCAAACAGAATAAAACCTTCGGGAACGTGATTTTCTCACCGAACGTGATCCAGGTGACTTGGACCCTACTCCAAGAAGTGCCAGAGGCGGTCACGAGGGTGGAGGGCGCCCCCCTGGGCGCGGCCCTCGTACCTCGTGGGCCCCCTGACGCTCCACCGACGTACTCCTTCCTCCTATATATACCTACGTATCCCAAACGATCAGAACGGGAGCCAAAAAACCTAATTCCACCGCCGCAACCTTCTGTATCCACGAGATCCCATCTTGGGGCCTGTTCCGGAGCTCCGCCGGAGGGGGCATCCACCACGGAGGGCTTCTACATCAACACCATAGCCCCTCCGATGAAGTGTGAGTAGTTTACTTCAGACCTTTGGGTCCATAGCTAGTAGCTAGATGGCTTCTTCTCTCTTTTTGGATCTCAATACAATGTTCTCCCCCTCTCTTGTGGAGATATATTCGATGTAATCTTCTTTTTGCGGTGTGTTTGTTGAGACCGATGAATTGTGGGTTTATGATCCAGTATTATCTATGGAAAATATTTGATTCCTCTCTGAATTCTTTTATGTATGATTGAGTTATCTTTGCAAGTCTCTTCGAATTATCCTTTTTGGTTTGGCCAACTAGATTGGTAGTTCTTGCAATGGGAGAAGTGCTTAGCTTTGGGTTCGATCTTATGGTGTCCTTAACCAGTGACAGAAAGGGTTGCAAGGCACGTATTGTATTGTTGCCATCGAGGATAACAAGATGGGGTTTTTATCATATTGCATGAATTTATCCCTCTACATCATGTCATCTTGCTTAAGGCGTTGCTCTGTTTTTAACTTAATACTCTAGATGCATGCTGGATAGCGGTCGATGAGTGGAGTAATAGTAGTAGATGCAGAATCGTCTCGATCTACTTCTCTTGGACGTGATGCCTATATACATGATCATTGCCTAGACATACTCATAACTATGCTCAATTCTGTCAATTGCTCAACAGTAATTTGTTCACCCACCATAGAATATCTATGCTCTTGAGAGAAGCCACTAGTGAAACCTATGGCACCCGGGTCTATTCTCATCATATCAATCTCTATCGCTTTATTTACTTGCTTTGTTTTTACTTTGCCTTTTAATTTTTACTTTGCATCTATCTATCAAAAATACCAAAAATATTATTTATCATCTCGATCAGATCTCACCCTCGTAAGTGACCGTGAAGGGATTGACAACCCCTAATCGCGTTGGTTGCGAGTAGCTATCGTTTTGTGTAGGTACAAGGGACTTGTGCCTGGTCCCCTACTGGATTGATACCTTGGTTCTCAAAAACTAAGGGAAATACTTATGCTACTTTGCTGCATCATCCTCTCCTCTTCGGGGAAATCCAACGCAGTGCTCAAGAGGTAGCAAGAAGAATTTCTGGCGCCGTTGCCGGGGAGGCTCACGCAAGCAAGTCAACCATACCAAGTACCCATCGCAATCCCTATCTCTCGCATTACATTATTTGCCATTTGCCTCTCATTTTCCTCTCCCCCACTTCACCCTTGCCATTTTACTCGCCCTCTCTCTCCCCATCTCCTTCTTTCTTTTCCATTTACCTTTCCATTGCCATGGTTGAATCAAAAAGAACTACGGGTTTTCTCCCGAACTCTAGTGCCTTGGACAACCCCTCTATCCTCTCTAAGCTCATAAATAATGATGCTATAGAAAGACCCACCGGGGTCTCCAATGAGAGCTTGAATAATCTTGATGAGGATGACCCTATAATTTTTCGTTATTTACTTGATTAGTCTCTAAAAGATGTTTGGGATAGGTTACATAGGATTCGGGCTAGTTATGTACCACAATATCAAATTGAAATTTACCTAAAAAGCTTTTATGTTGGCTTGTCCGCTTCCTTCAAACAAGTTTTAGATTCCATCTTTGAAGAAGGTTTTCTTGAAGGGGATGCTATAGATATCTATGAAAAAATTGAAACTATATTTTAGCACCCCATGAATGATAAGGTTGAATCAACTACACTCTTGTGCTTTTATCAAAATGAAATTATTAAAGAGATGAAGTCTAGTTTAGAGGCAAATTTCCATAACATGCTTAATCTTACTTCTTCCATTAATGACCATGTGCTTACCTTAAATAGAAGATTGAATGCCATAGAGAGGAGATCATCCTCTCCGAGTGCCAAAGATGGCAATACCTAGATCTATCCTTGCTTTTATGCCTAGCTAGGGGCGTTAAACGATAGCGCTTGTTGGGAGGCAACCCAATCTTATTTTGTGTTTTTTGTTTTTGCTTCTGTTTAGGAATAAATAATCCATCTACCTTCTGTTTGGATGTGGTTTTATGTTTTAATTAGTGTTTGTGCCAAGTAGAACCTATAGGATAACCTACGATGATAGTTGATTTGATTCTGCTGGAAAACAGAAATTTTAAACGCACGAATAAAATTTTGTTAAATCACAGGAACGTGCTTTTGCGTTGATTATTTTTTCTGATGTTCAATAAACAAATTGTCCAGGACTTCCTATTTTGGTAGAATTTTTAGAGTTCCATAAGTTTGCTTTAGTTACAGATTTCTACAGACTGTTCTGTTTTTGACAGAATCTGTTTTACGTGTGTTGTTTGCTTATTTTAATGAATCTATGGCTAGTAAAATAGTTTATAATCCATAGAGAAGTTGGAATACAGTAGGTTTAACACCAATATAAATAAATAATGAGTTCATTACAGTAACTTAAGTAGTTCTTTGTTTTCTTTCTCTAACGGAGCTCACGAGATTTCTGTTGAGTTTTGTGTTGTGAAGTTTTCAAGTTTTGGGTGAATTCTTTTGATGGATTATGGAACAAGGGGTGGCAAGAGCCTAAGCTTGGGGATGCCCATGGCACCCCCAAGATAATCCAAGGACACCAAAAAGTCAAAGCTAGGGGATGCCCCGGAAGGCATCCCCTCTTTCATCCACTTCCATCGGTAATTTACTTGGAGCTATATTTTTATTCACCACATGATATGTGTTTTGCTTGGAGCGTCTTGTATTATTTGCGTCTTTGCTTGTTAGTTTACCACAATAATCCTTGCTGTACACACATTTTGAGAGAGCCATATATGAATTGGAATTTGTTAGAATACTCTATGTGCTTCACTTATATCTTTTGAGCTTGATAGTTTTGCTCATAGTGCTTCACTTATATCTTTTGAGCGTCATAATTTTTGCTCTAGTGCTTCACTTATATCTTTTAGAGCACGGTGGTGGATTTGTTTTAAAGAAACTATTTATCTCTCATGCTTCACTTAGATTATTTTGAGAGTCTTTAATAGCATGGTAATTCGCTTAATGTTAATATACTTGGTTTTCAAGATATGTGGAACTTTCTTTTGAGTGCGTTGAATACTAAGATAAGTTTGATGCTTGATAATTGTTTTGAGATATGAAGATGGTGATATTAGAGTCATGCTAGTTAAGTAGTTGTGAATTCAAAGAATACTTGTGTTGAAGTTTGTGATACCCGTAGCATGCACGTATGGTGAACCGTTATGTGATGAACTCAGAGCATGATTTATTTATTGATTGTCTTCCTTATGAGTGGCGGTCGGGGACGAGCGATGGTCTTTTCCTACCAATCTATCCCCCTAGGAGCATGCGTGTAATACTTTGCTTTGATAACTTCTAGATTTTTGCAACAAGTATATGAGTTCTTTATGACTAATGTTGACTCCATGGATTATACACACTTTTTCCCATCCTTCCACCTTTGCTAGCCTCTTTAATACTGCGCACTTTTCGCCGGTATCATACACCCACCATATACCTTCCTCAAAACAGCCACCATACCTGCCTATTATGGCATTTCCATAGCCATTCCGAGATATATTGCCATGCAAATTTCCACTGTTCCGTTTATTATGACATGCTCCATCATTGTCATATTGCTAGCATGATCATGTAGTTGACATTGTATTTGTGGAAAAGCCACCGTTCATAATTCTTTCATACATGTCACTCATGATTCATTGCATATCCCGGTACACCGCCGGAGGCATTCATATAGAGTCATACTTTGTTCTAAGTATCGAGTTGTAATTGTTGAGCTGTAAGAAAAATAAAAGTGTGATGATCATCATTATTAGAGCATTGTCCCAAGTGAGGAAAGGATGATGGAGACTATGATTTCCCCATAAGTCGGGATGAGACTCCGGACCAAAAAAAGTCCATAAAAAGGGAAGAGAAAGGCCCAAATAAAAAAAATGAGAGAAAAAGAGAGAAGGGACAATGCTACTATCCTTTGGCCACACTTGTGCTTCAAAGTAGCACCAAGATCTTCATGATAGAGAGCCTCTCATTTTGTCACTTTCATATACTAGTGGGAATTTTTCATTGTAGAACTTGGCTTGTATATTCCAATGATGGGCTTCCTTAAAATGCCCTAGGTCTTCGTGAGCAAGCAAGTTGGATGCACACCCACTTAGTTTCTTTTGAAGAGCTTTCATATACTTATAGCTCTAGTGCATCCGTTGCATGGCAATCCCTACTCACTCATATTGATATCTATTGATGGGCATCACCATAGCCTGTTGATACGCCTAGTTGATGTGAGACTATCTTCCCTCTTTTTGTCTTCTCCACAACCACCCTTCTATTCCACCTATAAGTGCTATATCCATGGCTCATGCTCATATATTGCTTGAAGATTGAAAAAGTTTTGAGAATGTCATAAGTATGAAACAATTGCATGGCTTGTCATCGGGGTTATGCATGATTTAAATATTTTGTGTGGGGAAGATGGAGCATAGCCAGACTATATGATTTTGTAGGGATAACTTTCTTTGGCCATGTTATTTTGAGAAGACATGATTGCTTTGATTAGTATGCTTGAAGTATTATTATTTTTATGTCAATACGAACTTTTGTCTTGAATCTTTCGGATCTGAATATTCATATCACAATTAAGAAGATTTACATTGAAATTATGCCAAAGTATCACTCCGCATCAAAAATTCTTTTTTATCATTTACCTACTCAAGGACGAGCAGGAATTAAGCTTGGGGATGCCTCATACATCTCCAACGTATCTATAATTTTTGATTGCTCCATGCTACTTTATCTACTATTTTTGACTATATTGGTATTTATTTTCCACTTTTATATTATTTTTGGGACTAACCTATTAACCGGAGGCCCAGCCCAGAATTGTTGTTTTTTTCCTATTTCAGTGTTTCGAAGAAACGGAATATCAAACAGAGTCCAAACGGAATAAAACCTTCGGAAACGTGATTTTCTCACCGAACGTGATCCAGGAGACTTGGACCCTACTCCAAGAAGTGCCGAGGCGGTCACGAGGGTGGAGGGCGCCCTCCCCTGGGCGCGCCCCCTACCTCGTGGCCCCCCTGACGCTCCACTGATGTACTCCTTCCTCCTATATATACCTACGTATCCCCAAACGATCAGAACAGGAGCCAAAAAACCTAATTCCACCGCCGCAACCTTCTGTATCCACGAGATCCCATCTTGGGGCCTGTTCCGGAGCTCCACCGGAGGGGGCATCCACCACGGAGGGCTTCTACATCAACACCATAGCCCCTCCGATGAAGTCTGAGTAGTTTACTTCAGACATTCGGGTCCATAGCTAGTAGCTAGATGGCTTCTTCTCTCTTTTTGGATCTCAATACAATGTTCTCAACCTCTCTTGTGGAGATCTATTTGATATAATCTTCTTTTTGTGGTGTGTTTGTTCAGATCGATGAATTGTGGGTTTATGATCTAGTATTATCTATGGAAAATATTTGATTCTTCTCTGAATTCTTTTATGTATGATTGAGTTATCTTTGCAAGTCTCTTCGAATTATCCTTTTTGGTTTGGCCAACTAGATTGGTAGTTCTTGCAATGGGAGAAGTGCTTAGCTTTGGGTTCGATCTTGTGGTGTCCTTACCCAGTGACAGAAAGGGTTGCAAGGCACGTATTGTATTGTTGCCATCGAGGATAACAAGATGGGGTTTTTATCATATTGCATGAATTTATCCCTCTACATCATGTCATCTTGCTTAAGGCGTTGCTCTGTTTTTAACTTAATACTCTAGATGCATGCTGGATAGCGGTCGATGAGTGGAGTAATAGTATTAGATGCAGAATCGTTTCGATCTACTTGTCTTGGACGTGATGCCTATATACATGATCATTGCCTAGATATACTAATAACTATGCTCAATTCTGTCAATTGCTCAACAGTAATTTGTTCACCCACCGTAGAATATCTATGCTCTTGAGAGAAGCCACTAGTGAAACCTATGGCCCCCGGGTCAATTCTCATCATATCAATCTCTATCGCTTTATTTACTTGCTTTGTTTTTACTTTGCCTTTTACTTTTTACTTTGCATCTAACTATCAAAAATACCAAAAATATTATTTATCATCTCTATCAGATCTCACCCTCGTAAGTGATCGTGAAGGGATTGACAACCCCTAATCCCATTGGTTGCGAGTAGCTATCGTTTTGTGTAGGTACGAGGGACATTTGCGTGGTCTCCTAGTGGATTGATACCTTGGTTCTCAAAAACTGAGGGAAATACTTACGCTACTTTGCTGCATCACCCTCTCCTCTTCGGGGAAATCCAAAGCAGTGCTCAAGAGGTAGCAGTGGGCAATGGGAATCATTGTCGCAGCTTTCTAGTCTGGTTCCACACGATGGAGACTCATCCAAGCTGAAGCGTCATAAATCAGGGATAGCGTGTCCCAGCATGTCGTTCATCCGACGGTGCGCACTGAAGACATAGCCATGCTTCATGAACATCAGGCCATCGGTCTCATGCATGGAAGGTGGCATCTGCTTCACAATGGGGTAGTTGTCCCCAATGGAAAGCGAGTACTCTCCAAGAGTGTTCCTCGGCACCCACGTAGCATCACGGGGGTCGAACTCGGCACTGTTCATCTGGTACACGCGACATCTCAGATCTGGACACGTGGTGACGTACATAGTCAAGGTCCATGCATAATAATATTGTGCAATACTGTGCAGCAAATAGTACTACTCCGGTATAGAGCAAGTAAAATAACCGACTTATTATATATAGCCACTTGGCTACATGGATGAGATAGTAAGATATGGAAAAACAAAAATGGTGGCAGCTAGTGGGTTCAAGTCTTCAAGGTCCTAGCTAGCTATATGCGTCCTCCAAGGTAAAAAATTACTCCTACTAGTACTAGTAAGTAGTACAACAATGAGAGAAAAGGCGAGAGGGTTAAAAATATAATACTAAATGGAATACCTGGGTAGATGGTGACGGTCCGATCATGGTAGATTGTGTGACCATGTTGCACATCAGTGGTACCATGGGTAACAACTGCTAAGATAGTTGATCCCAATATGCCAAAGTCAGCTACAAGGTTCCAGGTTAGATCGAATCGCTGATGCAAATGCACATCCAGGATCGGCGATCTTATTTTGATCGGGGGATGACTGGTCCCTGCAAAATAACGGAGTACCATTAGGGATGCAAATGATGGTTTGTGCATTTCGTTTGTAATCTCATGTATCGTAGGATGGCAACTAGATGAAACAAGTCCCATGGCTTGTCACCGCGAAGATGAGGCCTAGATGTTGCACGGTGTCTTCGAACATGTAGGGGTACAAATCTGCCGCCGCCAACATGCGCTAGCCTCTGCCGTTACTGCCTCTTGCATTGATGACAATCCTTATGTCGAACACTGTGATGAGATAGTAATCGACGTAGCTACGCCCCTTTGTCGGCAGGTCCGCAATTGCTATCTTCTTCAATCTCATGTAGGCATCATCATACGTATTCAAGCCCAGCCAGTCCGGAAGGCCGATCCCAATGGTGGATAAGGGGTCTACGAGAACGGCCGCACTGCTGTGGATGTTGTGCAGAATGATGGTGGTATCCGGCCGGAGGTATGCAAGTCAATCTTTGTTGGCACCGACCCAGACGTATATATAAGACGGTGGGCAGCGGAGAAATTACGGGATGGAAATGGAATAACTAAGTAGTACATGATCAAACTCCATGACTGACCTGCTCATCGGACAAAATCCGACTACCTCTCAACGTCGGTAACTCTAGCGGAGTCAATGTGTAACCATGGCCAGGGAGTGGTGGACTATTTGATGGATTGTCCCATAGAAGAAGCTTCTCCTCGAGGACGCATGGAAGACCAACAAGCATGACCTTTTCCCAAGTCTGTTTAAGCAACATCTTGAAAAAGTTCATGCAGGAAGCACCGAGTCTTGCGGCGGTGAGGACGTCGGAGCGGCGTGCGATTTCTCCCAGAGGATCATCGTCCAAGGTCTCCCAGCCCCGACAAGGAGGAGAACTGCCTGGCGAATCCATGGGAGCAGCGACGAACTGCCTTCTCTTCGGGGGGAGGGGAACTAGCGAGGAGGAGATAAGAGCGTAGTAACGGCAGGGCCTCGTCCCTTCCAATTGTAGCTCCTCGATCGTTCCTTAGAGAAGGGGTGAGGCTATTATTTACTACATACTCGTACTATAGCAGTACTAGTACTAGTTTATCTACTAGTAGTGCGATGTACTATACTTCTAGTATAGTGCACCAGTTTTGAACTCTTGAATCTCAGGGCCAACGACCTAAGTTGGAAGTGGAGGGTACTACTGTTCTCTAGAACCATCGCTATACTATCAATGCAGGGAAAGTACACCTACGTAGTGGGTACTCTCGGTGCTCTATTCAAGCGTGTAGCTAGCCTACTCAGCCGCTCCTCTCATGTACACACTAGCAGCCTGTTTATCAGCGAGGGCTACTGCGAGGGCAGAACATTTGAGTTATTTGATACAACGAGACTAGGCTTTTCGCTTCCATTTGTGGAGGTGTAATGGATCTCGTCGAACTTTGTTAGTAGTTCCTTCTTTATGAATGAGATGAGGCAAACCTTTTGCTTCCGTTTCAAAAAAAATCACGTCAAGAGGAATTTCTTTTATAGTGTCGATAAGGGAGTGAAGTCCATGCGTGCAACGCCAGAAGCTACAGAGTAGTAGAGCACTAGTAGAACTTTATGTACAGAGCCATATTGCATAGTTCCCAATGCCCCGCCAGGCTTTTGCGGGTCCTCGGGTTTAATTAGGAGGCGCTAGTTTAAATATGCTACTAGCTGATGAGGAAGCTGCAAGCGAGGTGCGGCTAGGGCGAGCATGCGAGCCACGAGATGATGGGAAGGAAAATCCGTTCACGTGGCTAGGCTATCCAGTGCACCCAGATTGTGGTGCCGCACGTCCGTTCGACTTCAAAACTCAAACTACCTCTGGACAATATTGGCTCCCAATGAAGTTACTAGTTAAAAAAAGGCCGCCGTGCGTTCGGCCGGGATCGAATTCACAAAACAAGGTATACACTCCCGCAACCACTAGTAGTACTCGTTGGAGTACAACGCAACATAGAATCGCCTTTTGTCGCTAGTAGTACATTGTTCCTTACAAGAAACCACTAATGATGCCAAGAAACCACTAATAATGCCAAGAAACTACTACCACTTGCATATGTGGCAGACTTAAGATAAGACTACCTTATCAACCATTGTACATGCCCTTACCAACCAGCCCTACCCAGAAACGACTACTATAAAAGTGTCGTTATAGGCACATTTCAACCCATGTCGCCCCTTAAGTCAACGCCTTCTATTCGACCGGGAAGTTAGGCGTTATGAATTGTGGGACCTACATGTCAGTTTGCACAAAAATACCCGAGTGACCTCCTACCTTCGGCCCGTCCACCTAGTCATCCTCGGCCATGGACGTAGCTACCGCCGCCGGCAGAAGGCGAGGTCAAAACCACTAGCGGTACAGAGCCCATCTTGCGGCAGCCCGGATGCCAGCTCCGTCCGGCGCTCGCGGCTGCTAGCTAGCCAAGATAGCTCCGTCCTGCTGCTTGTCTGCAAGGTTTGCTAGCTAGATTGGCACGGCGGTGCTACGGCTTGCTCACGCGCGCCGCGCTAAGGCCAGCCATCTGGCTCGAGTGAAGGCCAGCACGGCGGCTTGCTCGCTCGTGAGTCACGCTCAGGCCAGCCTGCCAACCCGTGCGGAGGCCAGCGCAGCGTCCGGTCCGTCCGGCGGAGCGGAGGCCAACTCGCTCATCACCGGCGCCACCGACGAACATGCATCAGTACTGTTTGAAGTAATGTTCAGGAAAAATAATGATTTGAGGGGGAATAATAGGATAGAAGGTCAGATGTGGGTCCCTCGTGTCAATGGTCAAACAAAATGTGTTGGTTTAAGCTGCCTCGTCAGCACAGACGTGTGGGCCAACCCTGTCATAATCGGGTTTAAACGAGCCTAATCGGCACTAGGTAGTAGTTTTTGGCGCGGATTGAGAAATATTGGGTATGTTTTTGCTATTTTTTGTAAAATAGTTTCTTCCTAGGTTTGGTTGAAAGTGGTAGTTTTTTGTTAAATACTCTACATATTGTAAGTAGGAGTGAAAGTTAAGCTTTGGAAGCCAATAAGCAAGGCTAGTTACATAGTGCATATGTGTACATGATTGAAAGTAAATATCAACCATGAGTGACTAATATCTTGATGGAAAACTCGAAATTATGGAAATACTAGGTTTTTTCCATGGTTGGAAATACTAGCAATGTTCATGTGCATTGCAACGGATCATACTTAGAATAATATTTATTCACAAACTTGATACAAAACACTCTAATTTTGACATACATATATCACTAGAGATATATTTCAATCAGAATATATTCCTTCGGCTGTTTTGGTGAGGTGAGGGAGGGATGTGGTTGGTTTTAAGATACTAATTATGGTTTTTTCTTCAAATAGGTAGAGAAGTGGGATGTTGGTGAGAAAATGCTACAACTTACCTCACAGTCGTTAGATGTAGATCTAATTGTCAGAAATGACGGATGGCAGACACACCATCATCACCAGCTTAGTCTTCTGTAGGAGTACTAGCAAGATATTTGTGCATTGCACGGGACATCAAGATGCATTTTTTATAAAACACTTGTTGTGATTAACCCATGCAGGAGTAATCTCATGTGTAAAAACTAATGATATCTTGAGAAATAGGAGATAAGGTGAAGAGGAGTGGGGCGTGGTGGTGATTGGTGGTCGGACTGAGCGGAGGCATGGGGATGGACGATGCCGGCAGCGGCCACCAGGCCAGTTTGTTCCAGAGGCTTCCTTTTTTAATTGCTCAACAATG
Source organism: Triticum aestivum (assembly GCF_018294505.1). NCBI lineage: Eukaryota > Viridiplantae > Streptophyta > Magnoliopsida > Poales > Poaceae > Triticum > Triticum aestivum. The sequence continues at coordinate 318,827,060 of NC_057801.1, read as the reverse complement.
ATGTTCTTGGAGATAAGGATGAACAAAGGAAGGCCCTGTCTGCAAATGTGGAGAGAGGTGTGGGTATCTTTTAGTTTAATTTCCATCCATCGGATATAGATTGGACGGTCTATATTGCAAGATGGCACGCGACCATCATCACCAACTCGGTTTTCTAGAAGAGAAGAAATATAAGTATGGAGATACAAACGTAGTATTGATACTTGTTTCCGTAAACTAGGATCTACATTCTATTCAATGCCTCAACATGTGGGACCTTAGCGCAATGACTTTTCGACTGTGTAAAACAAAGGTTTTCCCATCGCCGATAAAGAGGGGGTGACGGCGGTATGCTTTCGGCTTGCTCTAGTCCTAGTAGTCATACTAGGTGGTCTAATTAAGCACGTGTAGATTTATTCTTTTTCACGTCTCGTGTTTGCCGTACTGCCACGACTATTGGTGAATAGACAGTAAGTTATTCACGGGAAAACCTTTGTTGAGCGTGTGTGTGAGAGAGAGATAGCGTGCGTGTGTGATATGTCTAGAGACTGAGGCAATGATAAGAGATTCTTCGTGTCTATGTGTGTGGAGGATAGAGAGAGACCTGTATGGGGATTTGTGTTGTGTAACATGGAGACACATATACATAATCAGAGAGTGAGTGTGTGAGATACACATGCGGACATGGGGAGAGATGAGGATCCAGATAAATGGGTGTTTGTGTGTCTGTGTGTGTTTGTGCGCGTGTTTGTGTGTGAGAGGGAGTGTATGTATGTGGAGTAGAGAGACCATTAATGATGTAAACCTAGTATAATGGAAGGGGGGATGGTGTGACATGTGTAGTAGCAGGATAGCATGGGTGCGGGCGGGGGGAGCAGACTATTTGGAAGAGACATCGAGTGTGTGTGGGAGAGGGGTGTGAGAGCGAGAGAGAG
>NC_057801.1:318825350-318825958 GCF_018294505.1 Triticum aestivum | reverse complement strand
AGAGGGGGGGGGGAGAGGGGGAGAGAGGGGTCATTTGTGTCCATAAATGGCGTATAGATAGGGAGACAATGTTGATGTTGTTCGAAATTGGCCTATGTACGGAAACGCAAGGGAAGTGAGTCATCATGTGTGTGATATGGACTTCATGAGAGATCTAGAATAGATGGTGTATAGAACAACGTGCGAGATTGAGAACGATGATACATTAGGGAGCTATGGAAAGAGTCACGACATATATGTATACAGGGAAGGAGCTGGGGCGGGTCCGCATGTGGGAGAGATAAAAGAGGAGAGTGGTGCACAAGGAGACAAAGTGTGCTTGTTTGCAGTGGGGGTGGTGTGTGAGGTGAGTGTGCGAGAAACACATAACTAGAGAGATAGACGTTTGGGGGTGACTTTTTGTGTGTATGGGAAAGATACACTCTACATAGTGTGTGTGCTTAGGAAAGAGAGATGCCGGGAGACCTGGAGAGTGGGGGAAGAGATGTGTGCATGCCCGAGAGACAAAGTGATAGAGACCTATATTGGGGTCCGGACTTTAGAAGAGAGAGGGGTGTAATGTGCTCGTGTGTTCGTGTCTGGGGGAGAGAACGACTTGTGTGTGGGGG